>NC_048421.1:23786591-23800514 GCF_013103735.1 Etheostoma cragini
ATCTGAAGTCTCTTTATATAGACCTTAGTGGTCCCTAATACTGTATCTGAAGTCTCTTTATATAGACCTTAGTGGTCGTCCCATCTGAGCTTTCATTTTCTCAAAGGCAGAGCAGGATACCTAGGGCGCGGTTTACACCCATCAGCATGTCTAGCCATTGGGGGACCTTAAACAGAATGGGGGAACACTTCTTAAAGTTAATAAGCCTCAAAGTGAACTTTCTATTCCATGGGACCTTTAATATATATTTTTAAATGGCCACATTATAAACTAAAGGCCATCAACACAAAGCTTAAACAGCACTAGAATTCTTTTTAAAATACAGTAGCCTGTAAGAGTTCAGTTCAGAATGGAAATATACATTTTTACACTTGAAATTAAAGTGAATCATAAATACAGTAAAATGAATATGGAACACCACGTATGAACAAAACGCACACTAAAGTTTTCCAAACAACACTGCTCTGTTCATTCTGTTTTCAAACCATTACAGTTGAGATGTTTGTGTTGCTGAAATGTAGGTGGATATTAAAAGCGGCTCAGGTAACATTAATTTATTCATATGCCCAGCGCTTAATGTTGCTCAACTTAATCTCTGAAGACATCACGTCGACTAATGAATCCACTGCTTTTCTTCAGAAACATGTGGAATGTACCTAGGAGTTTTCTGGTCACCGGTCCACAGTACAAAAAGAAAGAACAGAAAAAAGGTGTACACCCATTTCAGTACAAAGTAACAACATTTGTAAATTGTACCTCATTGGCAGCAGCAGCCATTGGGGTTGGATGGTTGGCCATGTCGCCCATGGAGATGGCTAGCCTCAGGTCCTTCTGAATATGTTTCAAATAGTAGTCCGGCTTAAAGTTGCCCTGTAAAATATCTGAACGCACAAGGAGGTTTTTATTAGCCTACTGTAAACTCAAACATAGTTTTGCTTGACATTGTCGGTGTTCATGTAACCATTTTGTTTTTATAGCCACAACCCCAAAACTTAACCTGGTTGACAACCACGAAGCAAGGTTCCTATAACTCTGTAAATAACCGATTATAAACTTCCTTTGTGTGAACATACTTTGGCATTTCTGGTCCACAAAGGTGCTTGCCATCTGGCCCTGGCACAGGATGTCCAGGAAGGTCTGCTGTGATTGGCCGGTTGCCTGGGCCAGGGTTAGCCCCTCTGCAATGGTGGCCATGAAGCTGCCCTGCACCATATTGAGGATTAGCATCATCCTCGCTGCATTACCCGCCTCACCTGAAAACACATACAAAACACATTTGTTAACATCTATAAAAAGGGAAAACAGACAACAGTCTCCACACTGAAATAATCATCCCCCGTGTGTCTGTGGCTGAATTTCTGTTGGACTGAAATCTGTTATTTATCATGTTGGGCCAATTAGACAGTCTGTGTCCTTGAAGTTCTCCTTTAGAACTGGTCTGTTGCCGCCAGAAAATAAACTGGATTTTACTCATTTAGGCCGGTGTCTGCTGCCTTGGGCTTACTTTGTGTGGGTGTTCTAACCTCTGGTGGTTTTCTGAGGACTATGGTTACCTGGTCCTCAGATCTCTGCAGGGTAAATCCAGACAGCTAGCTAGACTATCAGTCCAATCTGAGGACTATGGTTACCTGGTCCTCAGATCTCTGCAGGGTAAATCCAGACCGCTAGCTAGACTATCTGACCAATCTGAGGACTATGGTTACCTGGTCCTCAGATCTCTGCAGGGTAAATCCAGACAGCTAGCTAGACTATCTGTCCAATCTGAGGACTATGGTTACCTGGTCCTCAGATCTCTGCAGGGTAAATCCAGACAGCTAGCTAGACTATCAGTCCAATCTGAGGTTTTTGTTGCACAACTACAACTACTTTTGAACATATAAATGTTCCACATTAGCAGAGACACCGTGGCTCCGTCCGGCGCTTAGCCCCGCCCAAGACTATTCCGATTGGTTTAAAGAAATGACAATAAAACAGAGCATTTTTTTCTTCCATCATAGAATGCTCTTTGAAGTAAACAGACCTTCTTCCAGCGCACTTTGGAGGAGGATCTGGCAAAACAACACTACAGATTAGATAACTTGCAGTTAAAGCTCTACCCATGAATGTAAACCCGTTTGAGTCATCATATTGCTGCTCAAGCATTATGTAACAGAAAATAGATAGAAACCAGAAGAGAGACTCAAGTCTGAAATGACAAATGTTTTACTTTATATTTTACTGCGGTTAAGACAGCGGTGATTGCCACCTACACCATTTGCACGATCACAATCTACCCACATTACCTTAAAAATGATGTTTGTTTTTTTTAAATCGAGTAATTATTTTCAAGCAGAGAGTTAGATGAGAAGATCGTTTCCAATATGTACTAATGCCAGCAGCGGGTTAGCTTAGTGCGAAGAAATGGGTGGAAACAGTAAAGCATTATTATTATTATTATTATTATTCATGGTTCTACGGAGGCTCCTCACTGAGCTTTTGTCGTGGCCTCAATTTTATACTTGTGCGGTGGTGTGTGCGTCGATCTGTTTAAGTGAATGGCAGGGCCTGTGTGTGCGTGTGCGTGTGTGTGTGTGTGTGTGTGTGTGTGTGTGTGTGTTTGTGTTTGTGTGTGTGTGTGTGTGTGTGTGTGTGTGTAGTGAGTGATGGAGCAAGTGAGAGAGTGACGGCGATTATCTTCAGAGTGAGTACTGACTCTAGAGTCCTAGTGAGAGAAACAAAGTGTGTCCCCTGTTCTTTTTGAACACGGTGAGGCATCTGGAGCAGGAGAAGTTAACCCTCTCCTTGATTTCATGTCTGCAAATCACAAATCACTGTTTTACAAAAGGTTATGTGGCAGGCTTTTTCTTTTTTTCTCTTAAGTCTCCGCTATGGACCCAGAAGGTGTGTCACACTGGACAGGGAGCTGACTCTCAGTACACCCTACATACCCAGGAAGAAGGAGGTCTTGCCCATGGCCTGGAAGCAGCTGCTGCAGTCCTCGTAGACCGTTCTGTCGCCAGCAGCCAGGATGACCAGCATGCCATCGTTGGAGAGCTGCTGGCTTCCTGCCACCGGAGCCTCCAGGAAACGCCCGCCCCGCGATGTGATCACCTGACATTCAAACATGCAATCATTTAACACAGCAATACCAACACTAATCCAATTATGACCCCAACAGTCAACAGGGCAGCACCTAAGCAGAATGAATGTCAATTTTAAAGCATCAAAACTACCTAAATGACTTTTCCTCAGATCTAGTTCTTGTAGTTGGCCCCGCAGTTCTATTTTTTATTCATGTATTATCTGCTCTAGATTTCACAACGTTTTAGACAGAGTTTTGGTAATAATAATGGTCTAAATGAAGTGAAATTGTGAAAATTAATGTATTGGAAAAAGGTAACGGGTTGTAACGTCTTGAGGGAGGACTCCTAAACCTCCCCCACTAAATACATGCAACCACGACTTTCACAAACCTAGGGAATAATCTGTAGTTGATGCTCTTTTTTCTTTTTACTGTGTACATAAGAAAAGGTTGTTTAGACTGTTTAAGAATTGTGGCTACTTGTGTGTGTGTGTGTGTGTGTGTGTGTGTGTGTGTGTGTGTGTGTGTGTGTATACCTGTGAGAGTTCTGTGATGGTCTCTGGGTCTACAGTGGACATCTCTATGTAGCATTTGCCTGGCCTGATTCCCTGCAGCACTCCACTGGGTCCCAACACCAACTGGAGAGCAACAAACACACAGATGATTTTTTTTTTTTTTTTTTACCCATAAGCTAGTGATGTTACACTAGCACAGGAAGCTATTTACTGTAGTTGAAATGGCACTCACATCCCGAGCAGCTTTTGGGTCAGAGACACAGGAGAAAGTGATATCACACGTGGAAGCCACCTCTGCAGGAGTCCGGCCTAACCTGGCCCCCTCTTGGATGAACAGGTCACACTGGAACACAGAGGCATTATTTATCATGAACCACATCAGGGTTGCCAACCTCAATTAATGTCATCAAATTTTTTTTTTTTTATCTACTGTTTCTACTCTGTAAAGAGACTTTGAGCTTGGAAAAAGCGCTAAACAAATTCAATTTATTATTATTATTATTATTAATGTAACGCAGATTGGTGACATATTTATTGCAGAATAGAGCATTGCCTCATTTTTGGGAAACACTTAAATTGAAAACAAATGTTATGGGATTTTTTTTGAATCAGTTCAAACATAAAATATGATTTTATATGAAATACTTCTTAGCAATACTATTAATGTGAGGGGTAAGACACAATCCTATATTTATTAATATACATGGAGGTGGTAAAATGTAAACATCAGCTGATAAATGAACTGTCACCAGTCAAACACAGCAACAGGTCCCTGGCGGTACCGAGACCTAGTCCATTAGACACAATATCAGTAAGGATCTTAAAGTGGAGGCAGCAGTTGCCTGCGGGACAGTGACTCTGTGTTACATTACCGTACCTTTTCTACTGTGCGGTTCCACACTGTGACAACATGACCCATTTTTAACAGGTTGGAAACGATACCGCTACCCATCAGCCCCAGACCCAGGAACCCTATCCTGAAGAGCAAAAAGAACAAACATGAGCAAGCCAAAGTAGCAATTATATTGGTCTCAGCTTAAACCCAGTGATTGCTTTTGTAATAAAATGAATAATAATAGTTATCCTAGGTTAAATGTAATAAGTGATTTTGAAAACACTGCGTCGAGGATGTGTAAATACCTTTTATCTGTGGGTGTGATGCTGCCGTTGATGGCTGTGCTGTCTGCTGCTTGGATAGAGGTTGACCCTGTGTCCTGCACAAAAACAGCATTGTCAGTTTGCTATGCATAGGTAGCCCAGACTAATCTGTTTTGGTATATTAAAGTAACCTCAGAATTCCCGCGTTAATCTACCTCTTCAATGATCTTCAGGCGCTTGCTAATGGGTTCCATTGATGAAGCTGGCTGTGGGTAGTGAGAAAACAGTGGTGACCAATATATTCTTTACTAGAGATCCGCCTCGTTTTTTTGCAAGACTGATACTTATAACTTGTTGTTAATAAAAACGAAATTTGAATTAATATGCATTTACAGTGAAAACAAAAAAGGAAACACTGCTGGTGGGAGACTCAGCTTGGGTGTGTCCAGGGAGGGGTACAAATCTATTGATCAAATCAAAGCTGACCCACTCAGAGCCGTTTTACAGTAGCCGCAGCCAAACTGGCGATGGCAACGTCAAAATTACGTAGATCTCGCGGATCTTGAGCAGAGGGCGTGCACCACTTTTTCTTTTTAAGTGTTCTAGTCCATAGAAAGGGCAAAGTCAGTAGCCTTTCCTCATTAGCGCCACCGCTGTTCAAGAGAAGACTGCAACTAGTGTTGCGAGCACCAGCGCAGGTATAAATAGTAACTGCAATCCCATAACGTCACACATGTGCACGCTAGCCTGACTGCTTCTACTGTGGAACGCACTTTACAGGAGAACACAATACTTTAGTCTCAGAGTGGTTATCAAACCCAAAGCTACAGCGGAAAAAAAAAAGTGCAGGTTCCTCTTACCTTCTCAGACTGGCTTAGTAAGAAGTGATGGAAATGTGGGTCGTCCTTCACAGGCTGCAAGAGAAGAAGAGTTTATTCTTTCCATATGTATTTTTAGGAGGGATTCAATCCATGGCATAAAAATCCGATATGGCCCTGGAGTTGTAATGATGAAAGTCTAATCAAAATTCCTGAATGTTCCTAGTTTACCGGAGAAATTTGGCAATTCTCTCAAAACTCTGCAATACAGCAGACTCTAGTGGGAACCCTGCATATGTTCAACTGCTCAACAAGTCAGCCACGGTGTTTGACTTTTAGAATCCTCACGGCAACACAGAACCAAAGGAACAGTTTGCTGTTCAAAAGAACAAGAGGTGCGCCACTAACAGTTTTAAACTGATCCACTTTGAGAGATCTGAGGCTGTAGTCAGCTCTAAGTACAGGTGTGAATGCACCCAGAACCCACTGAGATCAGATCACTAAAACCACATTCAGACGTTGTCTGGTCTACATATGGCCCCACTGTCGCAGCACCGAGGTCTCCGGGGACCGCAGTTACACAATAACCTCGGTCCCCGGTTATTTTGTTGGGTGTCCAGCAGCAGAACTTTATGAGACTCATACAAATGTAAATAAAGCAGAAAATGTCTAGCTCTACTGCACAGGCCCCGTTAAGACATCTTTAGTTTTAGGTTCAGAAAACATAGGATACATGTTATAAACACAAAGCTGTCACACAGAAAAGTGACATCCCTCTGCAAACAGACAAGCAGTAGACAGCGCTCTCTCATTAGTTATTGCACATTTCTAATGAATGATTTATGGGAGACAAACAACTGAACAATTTATACACACATACACTCAACTAGTCTCTATGCAAATGGGAATAGTGTGCCGTTTATTGGCATATAGAGTGGAGAAGACATTCTACTGCCAGGTGTCAACTAACTTACTTAGAGACGTCCACTTATGATCTGATCACTCTGGATGCACATGCTTTTTATGATGTATAGGATAACTGGCCTAATAAGTGACAATTAACAATAAGTCCCTCTATCAGTTACATTAAAGTCCTACACTGATTTGGCCTGAAAACAAACAAGGTGATTACATTTACAACAGGCAAACGTTTAATTCAACATGTTGCAGTATTGCAGAGGAAATGCAGAGGAGGACACCTGAAACCAGGAAATGGGAGGATTTGGTTTATAAATCAGCAGACCGTGAAACAGTCCAAGGGTAGCAACAGCTCCTGGTGACAGCTCTCTACTAACTGACACACTACTTACAATAATACTGTGTCCTTTTGGACTCACAACACTCTGTGTCACTGTGTCTATGTCTGTAAGAAACAGGTCAGAAAGGAAAGGTCTGCAGTTGCGGTTGAATAAAGCCAAAGCTTAAAGTCAGGTAGAAGAACAGCAAGGCAAGGCAGGCTTGATGGAAAGGGGGGTTCACCTACACTGCTTTCCCACTTGAATCCTGAGCCAGGTCCAGCCCCCAGCCTCTCAATAGTGGACGGCTCGGGGTCAGAGTCAGTTAAGTCCTTGAGGAGGAGAGAGACACATATTGACCTTCTATATCAAAAAGGGTGAATTTGTAGAGGTCCAAGTCTGGCGTAGTGGGAGGGTGTTTTTCTGTCGTATACTGTATAGATGTATAGATACCACTAGAGGTAAGAGAAAGTTATTTGGGTGAACTGTAGCTCCACAGCTTCCCCTGCTATATGGGGTCAGAATTTGGAGGTGGAAATGTAGGTTTATGAAGTGAAGTTAATTAAAGAAGCTAACGGCAGCTGGGTTATGTGAAACCAGACATTGAATATACAGGGAATGCAAACTCATCAGGGGTGAAAAAGGTGACAATGGTGTCCCTTGGGGGGAGTGTAGCTGCTTGATTAAATTAATCAAAATTGATTGTAATATATATATATATATATATATATATATATGGTATATTTTCTGCCACAATAGTGTAATATTTCTTGCACACGTGAACCATGATAAGAAAAAAGATTGCAGTACTTTTTTTAACACCTATAGCAGATTGCTTACCACCACAAGCCTGTAAACATAGAGACTCAAATTTGGAAAAGGGAGAGCATTAAAACTTATTTTACACAGTCTGTCTAAAACTCAGAGAAGAAGCATTTGTGATGTAGTCAGCTTCTAAAATTAAATGAGAATCAAAGTCATTAAAAAAAGAAGTTCTTTTAAAATTAAATGGTGAACAGGGAGACGATTCATTGTGCAGGCCTAATTGGGGGTTTGCTTTGCATGCAGAGCCTGCATGTCACGCACTTACGAGAACCCTCAAATTGGAGAAATGATGTTATACCAGACACAGACTTCTCTTGTAGATTAGATCTGAACCGTGGGTGGGAGACCCTGGTTTCTTCAGGCTAACTCAATTAGCTTAAAATCAATTAGGCTGCATTAAACAGGTTGAAACCAAACACTACCGACTGCCGTAGCTTCACTACCTTTGGACAAGCACGCGCTTCACTTTGTCTGCAGCCCTTAGTATTTTTCTACACACACGACTCTCTTTGTAAAAACCCCCGCCAGACTATCTCACATACACACATTACACACATTGCCCACATGACAGGGCTCAACAGTAACTGTGGCACGGTTGCCCTTGGCAACCAGATTGAGGCAATTGGCTACCATTTCGTGGTTTTGGTTCAAAATTTCTTCTTAATAAAGAAAAAACAACAAAACTGGGAAATCGTATTCCAAAGAAGTCAGCATTTTATTTGGTTGTCTCTGTAAAGTTTAAACGCGATATTCGTGCGCATCACCACATTTCAGCTGTTGTGCGACCACTTTCCATACACATGCATTTTTGCAGAAAGATATACAGGCATCTCAACTTTCTGTTCACAATAACGCTGCATGTTAAAAGCCCGGTATCTACCGGACTAAACCGCTCTGCAGATTTTGGTCTGATGCTCCGAAATAGACGAGACAACAGAAGCACCACTGCAGTCAACACTAGTAACACTAGTAACACGTTACACATCAGGGAACGTCAGCCTACCGTTACAATAGTAAGTGGAGGAAGGGTCAGCTGGCAACAGTACTAGAAAGACGTTCCCTGAATTACCTATTTTACACAAACACTAATAAGGACCTGAAAGTACTGACTTCCCTGGTCAAAAGGAGACCGTGGTAGAACGGTGGAAACGCAAGCAGAACCTGAGACAATGGCTCCACGTTATGTTACACTGAATTCTAGCAGTTACCCCACTCAATAACCAATCAAATCTGAATATTACACTGGTACCTGGGTTAGATGATGCTAAACACTTACTTGCTAGTATCCGTAGTGTAAGCCCCAGTCAACACTTTGTATATTAGATTCACCAAGTGAAAGTTTTAGCTCTAATTGCCATTAAAACACTATAGTGCGTAGTTTCTGTCTCCACCATGAGGAGTTCTAAGTAATGACAACAACACTGTCAGCTAGTCCACATGATGCAAGCCTTCTGTCGTTAATCATTAACATAAAATTGGTACACACTAAAGCTTTAATTTAGCAGGGGTGTGATCACTTTAAAATTAGAAAAGTAACATCACAGGTTTGTTAAGTTTAAGAGGAATAAAAAAAAATAATCATCTTTTGGAAACTGATCTTAAGGCCTTATTTAAAAAAATAAAGTGCTTCATTTTTCTGATCCCCATTTTGTCTTTTCAAAATAGCTTACATTTTGAGTAAAACAATTTACTAATGCTTGACAGGACAATGTTTAAACTTGTCAGTGTCCTACTA
Organism: Etheostoma cragini; assembly: GCF_013103735.1. Taxonomy (NCBI): domain Eukaryota; kingdom Metazoa; phylum Chordata; class Actinopteri; order Perciformes; family Percidae; genus Etheostoma; species Etheostoma cragini. The sequence continues at coordinate 23,795,879 of NC_048421.1, forward strand.
ACCTTCTCAGAGGGGTCCTTCAGGGCACTGAGATCCTCATCATCCTCCTCCAGTATTTTCAGCGGCTTATTGGGTGTCTTCTTTCCTTTCGAGTCTCCTTTGCCATCTAAGTTCTGTTAAAAACACAGAATATCATTTTGTGCTACTATTTTTTAAATGTCAACACATGCGGTCTTAAATGTAGGATGGATGTGAAATAAGCAGGTTACATGTTAACAGGACAAAAGGGAGAAAAGAGGTTGAATGCACTCATACTGGTGGGCAGATGGCCGTAACAGAGACCATGTGTCCACTTGAATAAACATTTGCTGGGACTAAACGCGACACCCAGGAGTATTACAGGAAGGAGTCCTGCCAGCCTAACACCTACTGACTATGCACAGGACAGACAGAGTGACCCAGCAGACAAACCGGGCACTGAGTACTCTGAGCAGCATGCAGGGGAACACATTTTTTCTTCTTCTCCCCTTTACTTTTTTTTTTACATAGAAATTACGTCACTAATACGGTCTGAAAAGCAGTAAAACCTAGCTAGAAAGTTGCCATTTTGCAACACTGTGTGTGTGTGTGCGTGTGTGTGTGTCCGTGCCAATAGCCAGTTACTTGTCTGATTAAGTGTTGTTCTATTGGTGTTCTTCTGGAGCTTTTTGTGACTTGCATTTGTCAAAAATGTATGTCTTCTTGACTCACAGTGAAGATGTTAAAACACCAATGACACAATGTGTGCGTGAACGTGGCAGTAGTGTGTGCTGCAGCCGCCACTGTGTGCACGACGTGCATGTTGTACGTGCATGTTGTGCGTGTATGTGACGTTGCCGTCTATGCTGCTTTGTGCATGTCATAAATTTGACCAACAAAAAAAGTGCTAAATCCTACTGACACAAGGAAAATCCATCCTCCATCCCATTAGGGCGACCATGGCCAGACTAAGTATTGACAAAATGCTTAGTGTTTTACAAAAATATACATGAAAATAAATTAAATGGTCGGTGAAGATGTTGGGCAAATAATGTAAATCGGTATATACCGAACACTTTGAAATACCAGAAAGACTAATTACGGCCAGCCCATCAACGCATATCTATAGAACAATATACAAAATGCAAGGGAATTGGGTTTTTTGATAGACAAAAAAAAAACACAAAACATGTAGAAGTGCTAAAGTACATCTCAAATACTGGATTGTATGTCATAGAAGCTCTCACCTGTTCTTTACCCTTTGCTTTCTTCAGGAAGTCCTCCACAGCATCGACTGCCTGTTGGAAGCGTTTTCCTTTGTTTATCTTAATCATCTCCTCTTTGTGGGCATGGTAGGGCTTCAGCTGTTCTACTTTGATCCAGGCACTGGACAGGTACACACAAACACAGCTCTTACGTATTTGATGGAGAAGGAAATGCAAGGACAGTAAGAACCTTTCATTACGCATACTTACTGGTCTTCAGTTCCAAAGAATTTCACAAAGTGGCATTTTTTGCCCCTGGGCTTTTTCAAGTCCTTGGGAGGGCTCACTACCTGAAAGGTAAATACAAATTACTAGTCTGACAGTAGCGTTACATTTGCCATGCAAATGTGTAAATCTATTTTGCCTCAAACCAGCAATCGGTATGTTTGCACTCCTTACCTTCCCTGGCCATGGTGGGTAACGACCAAGCTTCCCCCTGAAAGCAGAGACACATTTAGGCCTGATGCACCTCTTTCTTGCTAGCGCAGATATATTACAACACACTCCGTGAATATGATGATTCTAATGCTTCCTCAGGTTCAATTATTTCATCACTTTAGTATTGCTAGTCCACAGGTTACAGCAATATCTCTCTCTCTCACAGTTTATTGGTAATGGTATGTTCAAATTGCATCATCAAAGGATGTATGAATATGGTCCTGACAGGATTTCCAAAGCAGTTCATCTCCAGGTGAACTACAGTGGAGACAAAAAAAGTTGGTCCACTTGAGTTTGGTTCGTATCAGGGACCATGTCTCAAAAGGGACCATGTGAAAACAAACTGCCCAACGTTTGTCGCTGCTTGAATTGCTGGAGCACGTATTTGTCGTTTAAGAGTCTGAAGAAACAAAGTGCAACGATATTTCGTCATGCGTGTTGCCAATGTACAGGGCAACTAACGTTAGCCCCAGTTCAGTTTCTTGTGCACGCAATGCTGAGAAAACCATTAAAATACAAACCGGTGCGACAAGAACACATGAGACCAACAGTTTCACGTTAGGTCGACACGAGTAGCGTCGACGCTAGCTAAACCAACTAATGTTATCTGGGTTAACTTGACCCACATTCAGACTAAGGACAACGAATAAATAGACTTTGGTAAACGGAAGTTGTCTTTGGATAAATAAGTGCAACCGTTTACACGGAACACGAGCAAACGTGAAGCTATTGCTCCCTACAGTTTCCATTTCATGTTAGCTAGCTAACGTTGGATATCCGGTTAAGCTACGGTGGTAGCGCAGCTTTAAACAGACCACAACATTGAAAATAATTGAAAATAAAAAAAAAATTTACAAATAACCACCCTCGGGGCAATTTTAAAAATGATAGAAAACAGAATGGTTTGTATTTGGAAAAAGTATTTCGTTTCGTCTTGCTGAACCTTTTCTGAAGCTTGTCCGTTAGCTACGTGCTAACGACGGCTGCTGGCTGAGTCAGCTTGGCTAGCAAGTTGTTTGGGTTGACAATAAGGACGCGAACACTTCCATTAATAACTTCTAGATAGCACCGATATGAAATATTAACGTCAAACTATCTACATTAATACTAGGTTATGAAATACAAGACGTGTAAGCAGAAGCAGAGGAGTTGGACAGTGTTTAAAGGGTGTCTCACCACACTAAATCCCCGATTCTCAGATGCACCGTCGCCATCTTACAACTTTAATAAAACGTCGCACTGAATGAGGGAGAAGACAACACCCCCTCCCCCCCACCCACTGGTCACGTGGGAGGACAAGCCCTTCCTCTCTGGGCAACATTCGCTAGTCTCGCGATTATTACGTTGAAAACTATTATTGTAGTTTTTGGAAGCAATAAACATGAACTCATCTTTTTTTTATGGTTGTTTATTTTGTAGTACATACCGGAAAAGTTTTGTAAATCATATGGCATACATACAGTGACACTTGAAGGGAAACACATCATTACATATTTTGAATGTAAAGATAGAAATGCATGTAATATTGTTAATGTTGTTATGTCTTTCAAGGAAGTTTTTTATATTCATAAATCAAAATTTTCAAATTCAAGACCAGGTTTTATTCCAAATTGAAATTGACATTTATTTTAAGTCTGTTAAATTAGTTACAAATGACAAAGCTGTATCTTATATGTACTCCTATCTATTTAATTAAGAATATCTGTTGTCAATATCATTAACGAGGCTGGTAAATCTGTCATTTGTTTATGTATATTATATTTTAATTTTTTACCTCCTCATGAATTTGTCTGTATTGTACTGTGTTATATCACTTTTTTACCTGGTCTCATTTTTTATAAGTTGTACTTATTTTTCTTTATAATCTTTTGTTATGCATGTGTTTGTGTGTTATGGTTGTCTTGCTAGTACTTTTCAATTAGACACACATACACACGTACCTCACACATATATTGCACATATACACACATATATCCCATATATACACACATATACACACATACATCACACACAAATTACACATATATACACATATCACACATATCCATAGATGTACACACATATATCCCATATAAACACACATATACATATATATAACACACATATACACATGTACCACACATACACACATATACACACATACATTACACATGTACACACATATATCCGATATATACACACATATATACACATACATCACACATACATTACACATACACATATCACACATCCACACATGTACACACATATATCCCATATATACACACATATACACATATATCACACATATACACACATGTATCACACATAGACACACATAAATAAAGGGAAAAGAGACCAAGGGACTCAGCGGTTGACACTAAGGAATGACTTTGCATAAGTATTATGACATTTCAGGGAATATTTATACAGAATTATATAATTTAGAAAGGCATTAAAGACAGCGGATGTTTCAAGAAATCTGCATTTGTGTATGAAATACGCTGCCACTATATCAGATTATTCACTCCAAACTCTGGAAAGCATGTCTTCTTCTTCTTCTTTGTGGTTAATTAGCCGTTGGCAAACTTTATGGTGTATTACCATAGACATACATACTCTTTATATGTCTATGTGTGTTACCGCCACCAACTGGACTAGAGTGTGAACGAGAGATAAATGCAGAGAACCCCAACCAAAAAAGAAGTTAAAATAAGTCACAACACTAACACATTCGGGCCTTGATGTAATAATGCAAAGGCAGTATATTATTATGTAAGACAATATCTAGCCTTGGTGAATGGTAAACAAACAAACAAATTAAAGATCCCATGGCATGAAAATTTCCCTTTATGAGGTTTTTTAACATTATTATGCATTCCCCCAGCCATATAAAGAGACTTCAGATACAGTATTAGGGGACCACTAAGGCCTATACAAAGAGACTTCAGATACAGTATCAGGGACCACTAAGGTCTATATAAAGAGACTTCAGA
>NC_048421.1:23800614-23841153 GCF_013103735.1 Etheostoma cragini
AGGTCTATATAAAGAGACTTCAGATACAGTATTAAGGGACCACTAAGGTCTATATAAAAGCATCCAAAGAGCACCATGCCATGGGACCTATTTTTGGGGCTTTTCAGTAGAGAGGGGACAAGAAGTAGAACAGAGAGGTGAGGGTTAATTACACAGAACCAAGCATCACTGGCTGGAATCAAACAGCAGGATGTTGGAATTATAATAAAGCCTACTAGGATAACAGGACCCCTGTTATGGCTAATTTTTACCTTTCCCATTAGCACTTTGGAAATTTGATTTTTAAAAATGCTGTAAATGATTTTACGATGAAATTTCCTGCAAATAGTGAGACTGCAGTAGCGCTATAGGTGCAGGGTCATCACAAAGTTTTAAAATTGTTCTGATTGGATCAATGTGTTCGTTTTAGACGGTCAAAATAAATCTCCAGAAATAAATGGTAATTTTTTCTTAGCAATACCATGAAAAAATATGCACAAAAAGAGTACACAAAAAAAACACACACAATTTTTCAAGTTTGATTCGACTTTTATTGAAGCTTAGAGTGCACACAGTAACCCTTGTAAAAAACCCTCAAATAAATGAAACATTTAGTATCCATGTGAATTTCAATGTCAATATCCAATAAAGTTATGCAAAGATATGTTCTCTACCCTAGAACCCGGTGGAAGTAATAAAATCTCGGCTGAGCAAACTCGTCCTACCACAAAAAATGTTAATTAGATGGCAAAAGTAATATCAAGCCATATATTTGTGCCAGTACCATAGAATCATATATGCATGAGCAAATAAATACATAGTGCATTTAAGAATCATAGATAAAGTAATGCCAAGTCACCATAGTATTAAAGTCAGAAAGGAAGTACAATAAAACACAAGGAGACTGTTAGACAGACATGAAACTGAAAAAAATCTTCTAGAAACCAATTCTAAATGTGCTTTAGTAGCGTGGTTGCATTCACTTCTTGCCCGACACCATAACACCGAACTCCTGAATGGAAATTTCTTTGTTTATGTACTGCTGAAGCTGGCGATTTGTAATGTGCCCAAGACGCAACGCATCATCGATGGAGAACTTTTGGCCTGATTTTCTGTCATGAAGAACCGAGGATTCTCCTTTGGGGCCCTTGACCGTGATCTCCTCCCAGTCGCACTCCTGGCTCTGCAGGTTGACGAACATCTTCCAGTCAATCAGCCCGAGTTTGTAGGCCTCCTCGGGTCGCATCTCTTTGCCTGAATCTGGGTCGATGACCACAATAGACCTACGGAGATGGCTCTCCCTCTGTTCCTTCTTCATTCTCACTGCCACCAGGTTCTTCTGAAGCTTCTCAATCTCCTCATCCTTCTGGGCGGTTATGCCTCTGAGCTCCGATAGTTCCCTTTGTAGTGAATCAAGCCTTAACTCCAGGTTCTTTCCATCCTCCCTTGGTGCGGACTCGGTGATAAGCCGAGTCTCTTTGCTGGTGATCTCGATCTCGGACCGAAGCTTGCGAATCTCATTCTGCAGTCTTTGGTTTTCTTGTTCCAGGCGGTTACTTTCATCACGAATGTAGTCCAGTTCTTTAGAAGATTTTGTGTTTGAGAACTCCATGTCAGAATACCTGGCAGAGAGGGAGGACATCTCCTGGTCAAGCTCTCTCCTTCTCCTTTTCTCCTCTTCAAGAGTCCTTCTTAGGTTCTCAATCTCAATCTCAGCCTCTGGGTCCCTTTCAACTTGGACTTTCTCAGTGCGGACAACTCTTTCCTTCACATCTATTTTCTCCAGGGTGATCTGCTGCTGGATGAGAACATTCAACTCTTTCTCGAGCAGAGTGCGTTTGTGCTTCTCTTCTTCAAGCTGTAATCTGAGGATGGAGTGCTCCTTCTCCTGTTGGGGATCCTGCTGAAGGACTACCTTCTGTTTGACGGTCACCTTCTCACGGTTCTCTTTGTCGCGAATCTCCAGCTCATTAAGTCTGACCCGAAGCCTTTGGATTTCCAATTCTGCATCGCGCCTCGCCCGGCGCTCCCGCTCCAGCTCTTCCAGTTGCAGATCCAGGTCAGCCTTTTGCCTCTGAAGTTGGTAGAGTTCTGATTTCAGGACCTCCTTTTGTTTTTGCTCACTGCTGATGTTTTGTAAGAAGCCGTCGCACTCTGATTGGAGGAGAGGATCTTGTTCCATCTTGACCACTTCTTGCTGAACAACCTTCTCACGGATCTGAGACAGATCCATTTTCCTTAGTCTGATCTTCTCTTCGTGGGCTGCCCGTTCGCTCTCAAGGTCGAGGCGTTTCTTCTGTTCATCAGCCAGTTTCCTTTTGAGAGTCTCAATTTCCTCCTTAGTCTTGGGGTCTTCTCTGTACTGAAGCACTTCATTGACCACCTCTTTAGTCTGCACTTGGGGTTTGGTGTCCTTCCATCTTTGAATTTCATCACGAAGTTGGTGGATTTCCATCTCAGATTTCTCAATCTGGTGGGTTTTATCTACGATTTCATTGCGAAGTCTCTCCAGTTCTCTTTCTGTTTGTGGATCTGTCTTGTATTTGATGACTTCTTTGATGATCTCTTTGATCTCCACTTGAGGTCCTCTGTTCCTCAGCATGGTATGTTCCTCCTGCAGGGATCTAAGCTGGAGTTCTGCATCTCTGAAGCGCCTCTGTTGCTCTACAAGTTCCAGCCGGAGATTGGCCACCTCATTCTCAGCCTTGGGGTCGGGGCGGACGATCTCCCGCACCTTCTCCTGAATAACAACCTTGGACTTCTCTTCCTCTAGGCTGGTAATTTTCCTCTGGAGGTCCGCCTTTTCCCGCTGTGATGCTCTTCGTTTGGTCTTCTCGTCTTCGTACTGCTTTCTGAGGTTTTCTACCTCCCTTTCAAAGGCGATATCTTTCTCGACTTTCAACACCTCTTTGATGGAAATCTTCTCCTCTGCCATTGATTTCTCCTTCTCCATCCTTCGGAGCTTCTCCTGAAGAAATTGCAGTTCATCCTCCAGCTGCTTCCTGCTATCCACTGCCTTCTGCTTCCTGTCAAGGAGCACTCTGTACTCTGCTTCAAGTTGGGGATCATTCTGGATCTTGATCACTTCCTCTTCCGTGATCACCTCCTGTTCCTTGTTCTTCTGCTCAGCCAGAAGGGTCACCTGCTTTTGTATCTGAACCAGCTCATTGTCTTTCATCACCTTATGCCTTCTTAGCTCATCCAATTCCTCTCTCAGCTTGCGCATCTCCTCCTCCTGAGCACGATCTCTTTCTATACGCAGGACCTCCTTGACTGTGTATTGCTGTGCCCCTTCTTTCATCTCTGTCTCAAAGCCACGCAGCTTCAACTTCAGTACCTCAAGATCATTCTCCAGGACGAGGGTAGTGCGGCGCTCCTCTGAGAGTTTCTGCTGGACCTTATGAACTTCCTCATCCAGCTGGGGGTCAGGAACCTTTTTGATCAGCTCCTTCTTGACAATTGTGTCCTGGGGCTTCTGTCCTTCAAGGACATAGATGTCCGTCTGGATAGTCTTAATTTCTCTCTCTATCTGCTCCCTCCTCTGGATCTCGTCTTCCAGCTGCTTCTTGATTCTCCAAGGCTCTTCTCCTGGGGCAGAAGCTTGGACTGACTGGACATTTTTTACTTGGATCATAGTGGTGTCAGGTTGCTACAAGAGAAAACCCTTATTATTAATTGTTGTTGTTTCTAATTTTATTAATAGTAGTAATTTTGTTGTCATCATGTAAAATGTTTCACCTGGTTGAGGAGACTTTGGGCGAACTCCAGATTCTGAAGCCTTTGCTTGTTAACAGCATTCACCTCAGTGAACTTAGCCTCAATAGCAGATTCCTGTAAACGGTGAAATAACATGACATGAAAAGCACATAACGGAAATCCTTCAGTGGCTCACAACCTTTTTGGCTCATCCCTTTAAAATCATCATGTAAAAATTGTTTCACTTGCGTCGTTTTTTACAAGAATGAAGAGGGGAAATCAATCCGGTGAGTCATAAAAAAAAGCTAAATAAACTTTGGGTACCAATGTACTTTCATCTTCAGCTCTGTTAATCCTCTTGTGGCCCCTCAGATTTATTCTGCATTGAGCCTCAATTGGAGGGAGGGGTTATGGAAGGCACGGATGACAGGAACAGGTTGAATGTCTTTTTTTTATCGTGTAAGGGAAAATGTTTTTTTTACTCTTTACTTTAAAGTTCTTGCTCATTTCACTAAAGTCCCCTACAAAAGGTATTCTGACTGAAATAACAGTGACTTGTCATTAAGCTTGGCTGTTGTGCCTCACCTCTTTCTTCTGTGAGTGTGGGGCAAGATGAGATAACGTATGCTTATGGTTCATGCTTGTTGTATGTTTATTGTGTTCAGGTGGAAGGCATTAAGATGAATCTCTCCTATTGGAGACAGTAAAGGCTTGTATATTATATGACTTATCTTACCTCTGCCTTGACTGTCAGTGCAGGGGATTCTAGTTTGTTCCTCTTGTATGTCTGAGGTACAAGTCCATCCTCGAGGTCAAGGATAGATCGAAACTTCTCCGTTTCAATCTCGTAGTCCTGCAAAGAAGAATCAGTAAACCACCAATCAGACTGTCACCTTATTGTGTTTCGTTATGCGGTGGCGTTTGTGGTGAAAATCAATGCAGAAAATCTTACTTTGACAGCTTGTTGGTAAAGCTGGGCATTTTTGGACACGTTGTTTAAGTCCGACTCCTTTCTTGTAATATCAGAGAGCAAGTTCTGCAGAAAACAGAGAAGTTGTTCTAAGTGTTTTTTTCCTACAGCACCAATGACAGAACAGTTTTCCTCACCAGGTAATATGCATATACGTGTATGAATGCTTGCTCATCACTCTCACCCGCTGATTCTTCAGCTTGGTCTCCACTTGTCTCATGTCGTCCGTTTCACGGGGCTCGTAGTTTGGGACACGAGACAACCAGCTGTTCAGATTGTCATAATCGTTTTGGTAATTTTTGTACGCCATCTTGGCTCTCTGCAAGCTTTGAGACCTGCAACAAACAGCAAAAGAAATCATTCTACAGCTCTAATGTATAGTTTCTATATGTGTTTTTGTGATGTGATGCTCAGAATTTCTCCCAGTGATTACAGACCTAACCCTAACTTTTTTCTTCATTGTGTAAGGAAGACTGGCAAAGCAGGTTTTTTTGTGCATGGTCTAAGTTGTCTTTACTGTGCCTATGACAATAAACCTCTTGAATCTTAGTGAACTTCCTCTCCTTTGGCAGACCCTCTCACCTGGTGTCAGTCTGCCTGTTGAGGTTGTTGTAACGCTTGTTGAGCTTCTGGACGTCTGCCTCTTGCCTCTCGATGTCGGGGCAGTGCTCTTGGAATTTGGTGGCCATGGTGTCACAGCTGCTTTTGGCTGAACGCAGGTTCTGCTCCGTGTCAGCGATAACCGCCCTCTTGGACCTCAGATCTGATGCAATATCCTACAAGGAAGCAAGGCAGATGAACTAAATGAATAATGAGTCCATGAAATTCAGTGCTCCATAGCACCACAAGTGATCAAAAACTCCATGGTGTGTCTTTAATGTCCCATTTCCCAGTATGCCCCTCTGTTCAGACAGAGTGGGATACCATTGTTATGTGTGCCAATGAATAAAAGAGCCATCTTACAGCCAGTTCCCGCTGTGTTTTCTCCAGTGAAGTGATGTCAGCCGGAGCAACCTCTTCCCTGGCCAGCTTGTTTTCATAGGTGGACAGGAACGTTTTCCCATTCTGCAGGGAAGTCTCCAGCTGGTTGGAATTCTTCAGTCTAAAAAAAATGAAAAAGAAGATGAGTGCAGTTATTGGGTGAGTAGAAACGCATTTAATTCAACACATTTCTAATTACTAATAACACATTTAAAGCAGATTTTAAAGCAGAAACAGAAACTTATGGAACAGTGCTCTCACAACCAGCGGTAGAAGAAGTATTCAGATCCTTTACTTAAGTAGATTTTCCAGTACCACACTGTAAAAAACACTTTGTTACAAGTTAAAGTCCTGCATTGAAAATGTAACCATGTTAAAAGTGTGTATCATCAGTAAATTTCCTTAAAGCATTAAAAAATTGTAGAACGTGTAAAGGATCCAACCAGCTGTGTGTTTCATGGTCTCATCATCTGGAGGCCGTTATATTGTTGCTAGGTTACTTCATAATAAAACATCAGATTACATAAACTACATGTGGTTAGTGTGAAGGAATCTTAATGTGGAAAGTAACTAGTAACCAAAGTAACTAGTAACTAAAGCTTTCAGGAGCATGTAGTGGAGTAACTAAAGTAACTAGTAACTAAAGCTATCAGATGAATGTAGTGGAGTAAAAAGTTGAATATTTCTCTTTGAAATGTAGCGGAGTAGAAGTAGAATGTGGCATGAAAAGAAAAGACTCACAAGAGTCAAGTACCAAATATAAGTACTGTAGTCCAGTTCCTTGAGTACTTGGTTACAGTCCACCACTGGTCAGAACAATCCCACCTAGCACAACAGATGAGACACTGAGGTACGTATGAAGCCCTTACTTCTCCTGAGAGCACTGCAGAAGCTGCTCGACGTGGTTGTACTTCTTGTTGGCCTCGTCCACCTTGCTGTTAAGCTGAGGAGCGCTGGCACAGCTGGGATTGGACACCAAGAAGCTCTTGGACTCCTGCACTTTAGCGGACTTCTCCGGCTCAATCTTACTGACAGCAGCAGCAATGTCCTGAAGGGAAACATCTCGGTTGGTGAGTTGTAACACGCATGAATACTTAATCTAAGCTTTTGAGCGTAACAGCATTTGAGACAATCAACAAGATCAAGTCATTACTAGAGATGTTCCGATATCGATACCAGGATCTGGAAAGTCTCTAACACGGCCTAAAATCCAGATATCGGAAAGTCCCGGAGTTTATGCACCGATCTGCTAGCATGTAATTTACCCCTGAAGAAAATCTACTCTAAAGTACTTTATATGTGTTTTTCCCATACTGACTGATTTTCAAACTGGGTAGTATATGAACGTTTTACTGCTTTCATTGTGTTTGTTCATGTCTCACAAAGAGTTTTTCCTGACAACAAATCATATCACATGCATACAGGGATAGTACTGCACAGCTGTTAAAACATTATAAAATATATGACACATTCAAGGGCGTTAATTTGGGTTCAACATACTTATATGTACTTATATTCTGTGTTGTGTGACTACTATACGTGTGCTGCTGTAACTTTGTAATTTCTCATTTTTTGGGATCAATAAATATCTATCTATCTATCTATCTATCTATCTATCTATCTATCTATCTATATACACCTACCTAGGGAAAATATTTGTTTTAACATTTGGGGGTGATTCTGGTGATTTTTTTCTGCAACAACTTGTGCTTTTTCTTAATGCAAATGTTTTTATTTATGTCAATATTAATCTCATTATTAAGATTTTAAAATTGAAAACATTACATGTTTTTTTTTGTTGGAATTCTGCACACCTTAACTCCATATATTTGCTTGCCACTGCATTTAAACTCTTTGTAACTTATTTAAAGACTTTCTTACCCCAGCCAGTTTTGATAAATGTTGGGAGGGGGGGTCTAACCCTCCTCCCCCTCCTGTGTAAAGACTACAGACACACTGGTATTGGATCTGTACTGAAGTTTAGGTATTGGAATCAGTATCAGGAACCAATGTTATGGGACCATGTGGTTACCTTCATGTCCTGCAGGCGGTCAGCGCTGTCCTGCAGCGGCCTGTTCTGCTCCAGCGGGGGGCGTATTCGAGCATAAATGCCCTTCTCCTGTTTGTCTAGGTCACTGACCACTTTGTCCAGACCGGCCATCAGCTGGCGACACTGCTGCTCCTGCTTGTCTGAGGACGCAATCACACACAACAGGATCTTCTTCAGTTGGAGAATGACAGCTTCACTAATTACCACTTGGTGCTTTTTTGATAATAAAAGATCTGAATTCTTCCACCAGTGGACACATTGTACTTTACTTTAGGTCTGCTGTAATTACTGAGATCTGGGGACACAATGACATCACTACAGCAAACTTTGGCTCAGTGAAACACGTTGGCGGTCAAACTGCTGAGTCCCTGTTAGCCTTGCAATCTGGAATATCATAAACCAGGGTCTTCAATGTTTTTTAGGCCAAGGACCCCTTAACTGAAAGAGACGGATCAGGGACCCCCTACTGGGCCTACAATAACGTGTAGGGTGGTCTAAGGCCTTTACACATAGATTTTTATGGTGCCCTATAATAGTAAGCTATTAAAACAATTGTATACATATTCATATATCATCGTGTTTTAACCCTCGTGTTGTCTTCCCGTCATAATTGAAAATTGAAAAAAAAAGTTTGTCCCTTTTTGATGTTTCCAACACTAGATAACACTAACTTATTACCTTTAGTTTTACAGTTATTTTTGGAATTTATGGTTAGTAAACCTAATTTTTAGGAAATTATACTTTATGTTTGAGTTAGAAAATCAGAAATTAGGAATTATTTCAACTAAAATTAAAGGAATGGATGTTGATGGATAATCACAGACTGGAATATTTCCCCTTTTACTCAATACGTTTTCAAAAACACTTTAATGTTTTTTTTGAAATCCTATAAAATTGAAAAGACACCCCGAAATTAATGGAAGTAGAGATTTGTGCTTGCCAAAGAGCGTTGTGTGGAAACAATCATGTTATTTTGGGGAATTAAAAACCATTGATATAGGAAAACAAGTCAATTTGACCCGAGGAAAACGTGAGGGTTAATAAGTTAGTGTTACGTAGTGTTAAAAAAGTCAAAAAAGTGACAAACATTGAAAAAAAAGCTTCAAAAGTGTTGAAAAAACGTAACGTAAGACATCGAAAAAAAAAAGTTGATTTTGACAGGAAGACAACACAAGGGTTAAATCAAGTTGTCTTAAAGCTATAGTGCGTTTTTTGTCTTCCACATGAGGAATTCTAAGTACTGACAACAAAACGCGTCCGCATGATACAAGCCTTCCGTGATCTCGCACAAGCCCCACCACACGATGGACTCTTCAGAAGAGGTAACCATCTTGTGAGGAGCTGATACTTTTGATTAGCTTTGTAGAAACTCATTTTGCGATGGCTTGAATGTAACGGACGCTCAATAATATCGAAAAGCAGTCAATACTATAATACTACTACTACTAATAATAATAACTGGACATGTTGTGTACCTGTAGCTGTGCCACTTCCACTCTGCTTCTTCAGCTCCTCGAAGCGTTTCTGCAGAGTGGAACTGCTGGTGGCCATCTTCTGCTTGATAGCCTTCTGCTGGCTGGCCAGGCTGCAAAATGGAAAAGAGTCTTTACTTTATTGATATTTCTGGAAACTTGTACTTTTTCCCCACTACATTTCTTCTCCTTTTTTGCAAAAAAAGTTTTCATACGTTGGAGTAAAAGATTCTTCCTCACATCAAAATGAAAATTCTGTTTCTGTTTTTCTCTTAGTTGATGTCAGACTTTGAATTTGAAGATGTGGAAACCCTGAATTCTATGCTTTACTATAAGGAAGCCAAAGTGCAGTGTACAATCAAACTTTTCCCTGTACTTCTAGTAATGAAGTACATTTATTTTCAGAAAATGTAAACTGTAAAAATGAAACTTTTGATTCTTAATTGCAGTAAATCTTTGACACATTACGGTAATATTCTAAAAGGTGACTTTAACTTCTACCAAAGCCGTTTTCTGGTAAGTATTTTTATATTTCTATTTTAATAGTATTCATACAGTGTACACTCACTTGTCAGAGACAGCCACTGCCTCGGCGTCAGTGGGGGGGATCATAAAGCAGACGGCTGGTGCAGTGAGTTTATGTCCAGCTGCATCCTTCACGTCCCATTTGGTCCCATTGTTCCGGAGTAGAGTGTACCGCTCCCCTCGCAAAATCAGCCCCTGTTCACATCCAACAATTACAATCTGTCATCAGCTACTGGAACACAAAGCTGCTCTCATCATCAACAATCACACTGTCAACACACAGCAAACACACAACTTTCATTAAAAGGTTATCTAAGACATTATTAAACACTATTCATTTGTATTTAATTGAAAGATTTTTTTATTCCAAAATTACCTTTTTCAAAAGTCTATATACTGTATACATCTGGGACTAAGTCTATATATATCTATTGGCTCTATATCTACAATAATGCTACCATAAACTGTCATCTGCCATAAGTAAAAGATTTCCCCACCCTGCATATACTCAACATCATTCTTTCCAAGCGGTGTTTGTAGGATTTGTGTCCTACACCTAAAAACATTGCGGTGTTATTGAATACCCCCCCCCCCCCCTTTTTTTAACCCTTTTATTGATGGACAGTGTTACAAGGTGTGAGAGATTATTTCCTTCAAAATGTTAGTGTGTAATTGAACACTACAGTAGTCTATATGCTGGGGGGGGGGGGGGGGGGGGTTCTTTAACACTAATGTTCAATGTGGTTTTCAATAAAAAATAACACTTGCACAAAGCGAGCTAATCCACTTTACATGTTTTAAAGAGCATGAAAATAAGAAAAAATAATGGGACAAAAAGAAATCAAGGGACATTTAGAATAGATTAAAATGTGCCATTAATTGCGAGTTAACTATGACTTTAATGCGATTAATGGCGATTCAATATTTTATTTGTTTGACAGCACAAGTAAATGGTTTTGAGTTGAAATGGTGTCAATGCAGCACAGGAAGATAATTATGTAGATCAGAAGGCAAACATGTGGCCATCCGGAGAAAGCTTCTAAAGAAGAAATCAGACGAAGGAATACAAATTCTGTACTAAAATGGATGAACAACAGAAGAAAAGGTGACATCTCTTCTTTTTTTGGGCACATTCTCAAGCGACGCTTGTCAGGGGCTCTGCCGGTTGTTATTGACGCAAAAGTCGCCTTCGTCAGGACTTTTGACATCAATTTTTTGGGGGGTGTTACAAAATGTACGTTTTCAGTGACACCTGGGACTAGAACGGGACACAAACCCCGGTCTCCTGGGTGAAAGTCCTGTGTTGTTCTTTCATACTACTCTCTACCGTCTCTCTTAAGGATATGTCATCTTGCAGCGCCGCGGTCGAGCTGATGATAGACGCCAGAGACGCTTGAGATGCTAAAGGGGGATTTTTGCTCTGAGAGACACTCGAGTTGGGTTAATAGTGGGACAGACGGTCTGGTTTCTCTGCTCAGTAGCAAATATACTTTTAATACCGTCCAACTCACAATTTACTTGTTTTCTTGTTATCAGAAGACTTGCTGGCATTAGCTGACTAATCTCTCCACAGTGCTGTGTCAGCGCTGGAGTATGTCCTGACTGCAGGGGGTAACATTCTGGGATAGCAGAAAAAAACTCTCTAGCTTGTTTGCATTTCTTTGAACCAATCACAGCCATCCTGGGCGGAGCTAAGCCCTAGATGTAGATGAAAATGCTTGACATTGATCCCAGGCTTTATACCCACACTGTACATCTGGTAAACCACACTAACTAAACTATGACTTAACCTAATCTTAGTTTAAAAAAATCCTTGTTGGTGCAACATGTTATCAGTGTCCTACGATGGCCTGAACACTATTTCAGAAGTTTTTCCACCCTCTAGGGAAGCACTAAGGACTAGAATAGTGAGTAAGTAGGTAAAGGTCTTTGATGTTCCCATTTAAAAATGATCAACTGAAATGCTTTCAGCAACAACCCACTACGTACCTCCTCTGTCTCGAACTCGCACAGAGCCTCAACGGGCAGCAGCTTCTGGGCGTTTTCCCGGCGGTACTTCAGAGGCGACACCTGCAGACTGCGCTTCTGGAGAGCCTTGACCCGTTCATCAAAGTGGTCCATGGCCTTGGCTTGGTCCTACACACACACACACACATAGCAGCATATTTAAACTGAACTGAAACAGATTTTCAAGTGTTATAGAAGGAGTCAGTGGTACGGCAAGTTGTAAAGAAATACTCACATCAAGATCCCTGATCATACCCTCCATCTGATACACATCTTTGAACTCGGGGTTGTACTTCTGGCTGAGCTCCGTGTCCAGCCGCTTCATCAGGTCCTGAGTGTCACGCGCTTCCTTGTGGTACTGGACATACAGACATACACACACCACACAGACACTGGTGAGCTTTCCTGTTTATGTTTTTGTGTGTGTGTGTGTGTGTGTGTGGTGTTTATCTCTAACCTTGTGGTACTCATCCATGTTTTTGAGGTGGTTTTCCTCACAGATGAGGAGGTTCAGGTACTCCTTCCAGTCAGCGTGGACTGCCTCCATATGAGCCTGAAAAACAACGTGTGTGAGCATTTTATCAGTAAAAATACTCTAAAGTCATTTTATATTCAAAGCACATTTTTAACAAAGCGCTGTACAATTGTTTTTAAATCAACCGTGTATGAACACCCAGATATGGTGAACACACTGGTCATGTCAGTACGCAAAGAAAAAATAGAGGTAAAGATTTCAGTTGTGCAGACATTTCCAATATTAACAAGAGCTGTTTACTCTCTAGGGTCAATAACAGAAAGGGCTAGAACCACTACTGTGATATTAAAGAAAACTGGAGTTATAAGAAGACCCTTTTTTTCCGGAAATCGTCTCATAATTTTAGAAGACTGACTTCCAACAAATAAGGAATGTCAGTCCTTTTGATGACGAGACATGTTTGGATGAGTTTCACCAGATCATCACTCAAATGAATTTGCCTCTTAAAGCTGAGATCAAAGGGAAATAATGACTTTTTGGTCTTTGGGGGCCAAAAATAATCTCCGATTTGGTTTTCTTCAGCTTGAGATGACATTCAGTCTTTTTCAAGTCTAATCCGCATAGCGGTGAAAGTAAATGTTGTCCATATGACTAATTAGTCCAAGAGAAGATGTATGGGGAGAAAAGTATAGGCTCTAGAATAAATCCTTGGGGAACCCCAGGGAGGTCAGTATGGTTTTGGAAGCCCAGGTACATGTGCAGCAAGAAAAAAAAACATTAAAACATTAAGCATTCATATCAATTAATTTAATGGATGAGCCTGTACCTCTATAACATTCTTCCCTGGATGATCAGAAGCAATCAGCTTCTCTCCATCGTCATTCACTTTGGTGACGGTGGCCTCCTTGGACTCCAGACATTTACTGATGAAGTTCTGTTGGGGCAAAACAGATGTGCTGAGTAAACTGTGGAACTTAATGTTAATTATTTGTTAGCATCCATCCTTTGCAATCACTGATGTTTAAGCACTGAAGCACATTTAAGTCAATCCACCCAGAAGGGAAAAGAACTATCTGCTTTTAAGTGATTAGCAGCCTATTGTGTGAAGTCGCCTTCTCGTCAATTTCTTCTGCCAGCAAAGTGAAAACACACGTGAGGAATCATCAAGGAGAATGGAGAGACACTCAGCTAACATTATGTCCAACGTTGCGTGTGTTATCTCAACTTACAGACATATAGTTAGGCTATAACTGACATTAAGATATTTGACAAGGTAACAAAATGCTTGCTGCAATCGTGACATCCGACAAAACGTTAGCTTAGTGTCTCTCTTTACTCTGCTGATTACGTCGGTGTCCACTTTTGTCTTCATAAAAGCTCAGTTCTTTGGGTCGGTAGCTTATAACAACTTAAGTCATGGGTTATATCACAACATAGCAGCTTTTAGGCATTCTCTGTTGACGAGGAGAAAACCTTCACGCAAAACAAGTCAATGGAGAGCGGAGAGTTATTTTCTCCTCCGGTGGGCGTGGCTTTCAGAGTACAACGCAATGTCATGTGTTTCTATCCCTCAGCTACCTCATACTGCCTCTGGCGAGCAGGGTAGTCCAGGTTGGCGTCGCTCCAGTCATAGTTGATCCTCTCCTCGGCCTGCTGGTCCATCCAGTACAGCTCATTGGTGCAGCGCTGCATGTAGTCCCGCAGGCTCAGTAGGTTGCGCTGACGAGCGCCGGAACTGGCCTAAGCCAGGAGAGGAAAAACTTAGAGTTACAACCACAACCCCATAGTGTCAATGGGGATTGAGTCAAAATAAACTGCAGTGTGTTTATGTGTTGATGTAAGGACGGGACATATCCTAATATCATACTTTGGAAACACACACAATACAAATATATATATATATATATACATGATAGTTTAGGTCTGCACTTGGGATTTGATGCAAAGGAGAAAGATGTAGAAAGTCATTGTGTTTTAAACAAACGTAATGCAGATTTTATTCAAAAGTTTAAAAAATGATACTGACAGGTGAAGACATATTAGGTGTGTGCTCTTTACAACGGGGTAAAGTTGCAGTGAAATGTTTTGTTTGCAGACAAAAAACTCCCTAAAGACAGGCTGGGGATTAGAGATGGAACAGGTCTTACAGCCTACAGTCACAGGTTAGGCTCTTTAGCATGGCACACACAGGTGCACAAGGACCCATTTATTATATTATTATCTATACACAGACACAAGGCACACACTGGTGTGCTCAGAGAGTGAATGTGTGTGTGTCAGGGTTTCTGTAGTCAAATGTAAGACTTTTTAAGACTATAATGGAAGACCTATAGCTATATTGTGACATAAAACAAAACAGTCAGATGTCAAAGTGCGGACACATTGTCTGAAACAATTCCTCTATACGACTGTTGTCTAAATTGGCTGCAATATAAGTTGCATATCGGTCTAATTTCTAGTTACAATAGGGCAAATTATCCTTGGACAAGCAAGTGTGTGTGTGTGTGTGTGTGTGTGTGTGTGTGTGTGTGTGTTATTTACCAGTAGTTTATTGTACTTCGTCTGGAGACTATTGACATATTCCTAGAGAAACAATAAAAAGAAAAAGGGAGAGTGAGGACATCACTAACAAGACTAACAAGGGTCATGTGAATCACATATTGCACACCACAACGAAGTATACTAAATATATGCAATATACTAAATATAATACTAAATTTGTATGATTAAAAGTACTTTTAATCATAAAATCTTTTTAATCATTAAAAGTACTTTTAATCATATCAAGCATATTATTTTTAATATAAACAAAGAGAACAACTAGCAACTACAAAGTAGGTTCAGTGTGTTTTGTGGTTGTTTTACTCATGTGTTGCTAATGCTATTTAGTTAGCGTTATGTTTTTTAGACATTTTTGTGACTTTAATATATATTTAAAAAACTATGATATTTACCAATGTTCTTTTAATAAACTAAAATAGTTGCAAAAGTATTACAAGTCGTATTGTACCGCATTGTATCGTATCGTATCATACTGTCCATATTGTGTCGTACCGTGTGGTATAATATTGTACCGTATTGTATTGTACTGTACCGTATTGTATCATACCGTACCGTATTGTACCGTACCGTATTGTATTGAACCGTATTGTATTGTATCGTACCGTATCGTATTAAATTGTGAACCAAAGTTTGGGTCACCATGAATTATCAAAATAAATCCTGACCTCTCAGTTGTTCTTGTGGTTTAGTGTTTGTACCTTGTCTCCGCTGGATGAGATGTGAGGAGCCAGAGCCTCCACCTCGCTGTGGAAGATGTTGTGTTCCTCCACCTCGTTCTCCACAGATGGTAGGTCCTGGCCAAAGCCCTTATTGTTCAGGTTGTCCTGGACAGGACAGGGAGACAAAACAACACACATCAGTCCACATCTTAGTCCACACTCCACCACACGCTGACAAGTAGGGGGTCCTCAGAGTTACTGCAGGGGGGGCCTTCAAATTATTGTACATTTTTGAAAGTTTAAAAAATTTGAATGTCTTACTGTAAATCCAACATGTTTTTAATAGTAAATATAAATCAACTTATTTGTGGGGGGAAAACATTATTGATACTGGCCTATAGGTCACTAAGGTAGCCAGCCACAGACACAGGTAATAAGGATTCACTGTGCCACATGTATGTTAACATTAAATATCATGCCAACAATTAGTATTTTAATAGTCAGTTGTTTACTTGCTGTATCTTAAGCTGTGTTACGTCATGACAGCTGCTGACTAAATACTGCATTTATCCAATATTTAGGTCAATATTCTCTCTCTTTTAGCTCTGGTTTGGTCTCCACCAAATCCTGAGATAGCTGATAAATGCTCTGATGAGCTAAACTAAATATTACATTAAAATGTTGCACTTGTTTTAAAAATTACTTTTTGGAACTTTCAATAAATCCCAGTAAGTATGACACACTTGGTTACACATACTGTACATGAAACTTAAATATTATCTAATTTAGGAATAACTTTCTTATTTAAATACAAGTCTGACATCTGCTTCCATGAATTGTCGATGAGTAACGGCAGTGACTTTGGACCTGATCTGGTTTTATAATTGAAACCAAGATGGTGTCAACATCTGTACAAGGCTGTGGATGTGTGACATGGTGTGTGCACGAAGTCTGCAAAAACAAGTGTATACATTAAAAGAAAACACATGAGATGATTGACTGAACAAGATGTAACGGATGTTTGTGGCACAAGAATATCGACGAGTGTGTATGTGCAGGTCCACCCCTGTGCCACCCAATTTAAAAGATCCTGGACTGGGCCCTGGTCCTCAGTGACAGTGGCCCCCTATGGGAGTGTAAGGTACAGTCTGCATCTTACCAGCTTCTCATCCATCATGTTTTCCCAGTTGATGCTGGGCCGCCCCTCAGTGCGGACCAGGTGGTAGATACGGGCATGGTCTTCTTTCAGCTTCATCAGTTTCTCACGTAGCTGCTTCATGCTGAATAAACACACACACACACACAAACACACACGAGAACAGGGTTTTACTTACAACATATTCATAAATACAAAATTTAAGGTTATACATTTTTATTTGCCACTTGTATATACGTTTGTACGATACATTGTACGATATATTATTTGTCATCTATTCATGATGTGTGCCATGCCATGTGTTTTATATTGTGATGCTCCCAATTTGGGATTACTAAATTCTATCTAATCTACTGACTCTTTCTCTATCATCTCAGCCTGCGGATGCTGGAGGCGCTTGGCGTTGATGGCGTCCTCATCCAGGCCGTTGAGCAGCTCCAGAGTGCTGAGGATTCTCTTGTTGGTGTCATCCTGGTACAATGGCTGCTTCCCCTCGTTGATCTTACTCACATCCTGCACAAAAACACGTCGGATGGTAGAAAGTCAATCAGGTGTGTTCCATTTTCTTTTTGTATTGTCCTTATTGTGACAACTTACAGTAAGAACACCCATCTTAAAGGAAATGTCTGTTTAAAATCCAGTTTTGTTTAGGTGTGCTGATGGAGTGGTTGTTAAAATTGAATGTATATAAGTTGGCGATCCTCGTCTCTAAAGCATGGGGAAATACAACAAGGTCTATGTGTTTAATATGTGTTATATATGTTGCTACTCTGATATCTGGTCCATGGCTGTAAAAACATGCTGTCTTGTAAGCCTGTTGGGGCTGGGCTTTTGTTTATTGATCATAAATGAGTCATTCATTCATTCATTAAACCATCTGAATAGCCACACAGGTAATTCCAGTTATTTTGGATTGGATGCCTGGGCTGGAGCTCAGATCGGAAGTTATCACGTCACAAATCTTTTCTACCAATTAGAAAGAAAAAGGTGTAGTTTGTCCTGAGACTCTTCCAGTCTTTACACACCCACACAGACGACCTCTTCCCAGATGAAATAAAAACCCATGTATTTAAATGCCGGTAAGTATTGTGTGATGCCTTTTGGAGACACTGTTGTCAGATTGTACCTTGTTGAGGTTCTGCTCAATGTCGTAGCAGTTCTTCTCCACTTTGTCAGCAGTCTTCTGGATCTTGTCGATCAGAATGGCCAGCTCCGTGGACGGAGAGCTGGAAGACAAACGCAGGAATGAATCCGCTGGTGGATTTCTGAGGACTGCGGTTAACGTACACATGTTCCATGTTTTGCAGAGGCACCGTGGCTCTGTCCAAAGCGACGCGTGAAGGGAAGATCCCCTTAGACTTAACACGGAGAAATGCTGCTGGTTGCTACTGTGTGCAACACTACCATTGTTAAAATGGTCCATTTATTTTATTTATGAAAATTTGATGAACAGTGGCATAAACAGTCACAATAAAGAAAATGGAACTAGAAATAGTTGTAGTAGTTCATGTAATAGCAGGTACACTTCAGGGCGTTATAGTATATATATACATATATTATACACATGGTATGTAGTGTGGCATAGCAGGGCGTAGGTGGACGTAGCAGAACACAGCAGGGTCTAGTGCAGCAGGAGTAGTACACTACACATTTTTAAGTATACAGATTCAGATTGGACAAGTGTTTAATAAATGTATTTGTGGAGTATCCTTGTATATCTTAATTCATTATTAGTGTTATATTGTATCCTTCAAATAGAGGTTTAAAAACAAGCACATGTCGGCCATCAGCTGACCCTGATTTTTAAAAATCAGCAAGTCCAGAGAAGAAAGAGTCAACTTCTAATCTTTAGGCTTACTTCATCCATTCATCACCTCCACCAGTGTCTAAACTCCATCCATAGGATGTTCCAATAAATCCACAGCCTCTATACCCCTTATAATAATCACCACGGTCTCTCACATATCAAGCTGTCATGCACTTTGCTCATTGCACTTATTTCAATCCTAAATGAAGTCTCTCCTGATTGAAATGAAGTGAACGTGTCACTCACAATTCCAGCACGAACACTGAATACCTTATGTATCTTTAAATCCTACATAAGCCGCTGAAAAGCTGAGTGAGGGAACAATCAACAATTAGATTGTTGTTAGATTGTTAGAAGAATTAACCGATAAAGCTCATGAATTAAAAAGTGGGCTACAGCTCCTACTTATTAATTCATAATTGAAACAATCACTTAAAGCATTTAAAACATGCACATTAAATCTATTTCAGTCAATATCACCATACGTGGTTTGGATTTGGAGTCTGCACACTGGTACTGTACTACTGTAAATCATAAACAACCCCCCCCCATACAGCTATGAGCTGGTTTTATAGCTATTAATGACTTGTTGATCAGACTACTTCTACTTCAAACTTGATTGCCTATGAGATCTCCATGCCAAGAATATGACTCATAGCTTTTCATCAAAATACCGACACACAAAAACAAAAACCCACTCACACGCACACACACACACACATACACACACACACATATACAGAGTGTGTTTTTGTGTGCCTGTGACAAACAGAGCAAAAAAAGTTCATGTCTGTCAATTCAAACCCAGCATCCATTTCCTCACACACACACACGCACACGCACGCACACGCACGCACACACACACACACACACACACACACACACACACACACACGCACATGCACATGCACATGCACATGCACACACACGCACAAAACATCTGCTAAATGCACACCGCACACTGCTGCTGGTGCTGGTTTTGATATAAAATACTATGAGAACAAGTTTGAACTGGTATATACTGTAGAGTTCTGCAGAAGAAACTGACAGTTTGTCTGTAGAGGCCCATCCAAATGAAGCACACACACCCTGAGGGGGTTTTCTGTCACGTTAGAACACAAGCTCAAGATAGCAAACACACACACTTCTCTTCTCTTCTCTCACACAAACCAACACACTCCTAAATGACATGTTTTTGGGGTTGGACTTCAAACCTCAATACATAAAGCCAAAGGGAACATCAGCTGGTTGTTAAATGTAAGGCATAAACAAAGTTCCCAATACTATTTCCTTGCATATTTGTAAAAGTTTAAAACCACTACAGAACATGAGTAGGAAAAGTTTTCAAAGCAGATGTTTTTGTTGTAAAATTTGCAACAGATGAGATGTGTTGTGTTTTCTGTGCTCCCAACATGTTAGGGTTAGGGTTTCCAGGGAGGCTCACTGGCTCTAATTCAATGAATTGAGCGTGGTTGTGTTGATTCTGGGAAGGAACGGGCACTGGAGCGTTACTTTGAGAAACACGGCTCAGATGTTCCACGGGGAGAGGGGGAAATTAGTCCCAGAAAGCTCCAGCAAGTCATCCAGGGTGTGGCAGGCTCCTGCTGTCAGTGAGCGCCCCAGCATAACACGAGCCCTGCTCCGTCTCAGCGCCCCAGCATAACACGAGTCCTGCTCCGTCTCGGCGCCCCAGCATAACACGAGTCCAGCTCCGTCTCAGCGCCCCAGCATAACACGAGTCCTGCTCCGTCTCGGCGCCCCAGCATAACACGAGCCCTGCTCCGTCTCAGCGCCCCAGCATAACACGAGCCCTGCTCCGTCTCAGCGCCCCAGCATAACACGAGTCCTGCTCCGTCTCAGCGCCCCAGCATAACACGAGTCCAGCTCCGTCTCAGCGCCCCAGCATAACACGAGTCCAGCTCCGTCTCAGCGCCCCAGCATAACACGAGTCCTGCTCCGTCTCAGCGCCCCAGCATAACACGAGTCCTGCTCCGTCTCAGCGGCCTGCTCTCAATCCAGGTCCAGAAACACGGAGACTGTGGGGGCCTAGGCTGCATATTGTGGTAGTTTTGTCTCTCTGGGGGTCTTAAGGTAGGGAGTTTCCCTCCCTAGCTAGTTGTTTTGCACCGCTTTGGGTGTCTTTGTGGTTATTTTGCAATTTTTGGGGATTGCTTCTTTGTGGTCAAATGAGATCTCTTTGTGGTTGTTTTGTGTCCCTGTGGTTTTGTGTGTCTTTGTGGTGGTTTTGCGTCGCTTTATGGTTATTTTAAATTTCTTTGTGGTCATATGACATCTCTATGTGGCCTAGAATCAGAATCAGAATCAGAAATACTTTATTGATCCCTGAAGGGAAATTCTGTGTTAGAGTTGCAAGAGAATATAGATAAAGAAATATAAGGAGTGTGGATATGTGCGGAATTTACATAGTTAAAGGAATTTTATGATACAATATTGCCATAATTAAGGAGTTATGATGGTGAACAGTAATAATGAATAAATAGTAGCATTGTATTGTATTGTATTGCACATTATAATTTAAACCAGTGTTATTGAACAAAACAGATAATAATGTCCAGTATCAAACTTACTGTGTGTGTGTGTGTGTGTGTGTCAGACACTTAGAGGGAGGAGTTATCAAGTTTGATGACCACAGGCAGGAATGACTTCCTGTGGCGCCCTGTGGTGCATTTTGGGGGAATAAGTCTTGAACTAAAACGCCCCCCTGGATCATCGGGTCCCGAGCCTGGACCCAGTAGGCCTGCTGCGTCCATGTCTGCGTCCAAGGAGAGAAACTGAAATGTCTTCCAAAACATACAGGGCCTCCCTGCAGCCTCTCTTGTACTTTCTCTTACTCTACTTCCTATGAAGAGAAACCATGTAACAGGCCTAAACTAGCATTTCACCGTATTATTGTTTGGGTGCTGAGGTAGGCACTAATCCCCGGTTTACTGACAGCGTGCCAGAAGGGCCGACCTGAGATCCTAGCGCTCATGCACCGACTCCAAACTGAACAGGAAGAGCAGCACGAAGAGAATAAAGAGGGCGCAGCTGCATTATTAGGATTCCACCACTGATCACCAGTTTTTCACCAGTTATTACAATAAGGACTCAACTATGGCTTCCTCATTGTCTCACTGCATGATGAGTAGAAACCAATAGCCTCAAAACGCTAATCAATCAAAGCTTTGCTATGGTATTTATGATAACTAATAAACAACAAGTGCCTCCTGCATATATTGTGTATTTCTTCTACTTTCTATTGTATTTTTCAATTTCATATTATGCCTCCTGACTTTTGCACTGTATTTATTACCATGCACCAAAACTCCAACACAAATTCCTGAACCTTGTGTCTTGTGTAACCACTTCTGATTATGTAAGTGTTTCTGATTGTGTAAATAAATGAGATGCCAGTGCATAGCATAGTAGGAATACTACGGCGGAAGATAAGAGCATTCCTTTTCTCTTGATGGCACCTTACACTAGAGAATTACTGAAAAACAATCT
This sequence comes from Etheostoma cragini, assembly GCF_013103735.1. Lineage (NCBI taxonomy): Eukaryota > Metazoa > Chordata > Actinopteri > Perciformes > Percidae > Etheostoma > Etheostoma cragini. Next base: position 23,822,461 of record NC_048421.1, read on the forward strand.
CCCAGAGGGTGTTCTTTCTGAGGCCCCTGGCCCCCCTAATAGGCCAAGCTGGGGGGGTGACAGGGAGCAGTATGCCCGTTCAAAGTGGGACATTTGGTTGAGAGGAAAATGAGCAGCCTAGGGATAATGATACAACCTGAATATGTGTGACATGCACCTACAACAACCTAACAAATTCCTTATATGTGTAAAAAACGTACGTAGAAAGCTTTTTCGATTGCTGTTGCCACGGTCCTGCTACAAGTCCTAAGGTGCCCTGTTGGGTCCTGCTGTGCCCTGTAATGCCATGCAGTGTTCTAAACTACTATTTATCCCCCCCCCCCCCCCCCCCCCCCCCCCCCCACATACACACACAAACACACACACACACAACCAGCCCAGTCAGACACCGCCTACCAAGAGCCTTGGTCTGGCCCAGGTTTCTTCCTAAAAGGAGTTTTTCCTCGCCACTGTCTCACTAAATGCTTGCTCTTGGGGGGAATTACTAGAATTGTTGGGTCCTTGTCAATTATAGAGTGTGTTCTAGAGCTTCTAGATCTGTAAAGTGTCTTGAGATAACTCTTGTTGAGAATTTATACTATAACTAAAATAGAATTGGTTCTGAATATTCACTTTTAATATTTCCAGGGTGGAAACCTTCCCTACTCAAACACAGTGACAAAGAGTAACCTTGATAGGGACTGGGCTTGGCCAGTATATGATGGGAGAGGCTGCAAGCAATTCCTCGCACATTGTCTCCGTGGAGGACAGCAGAATTCTTATCTAACCAGTTACTACAACTTTACTGCACGACCTATCGACCACACCCTCACTGGAGTTAAAGCACACATTATGCAATCCTGCAATCTCCAATTTTTACACACAGATCATACTGAAGGACACCAACGCACTGAGATAACAGTTTGTCCAAACGACAATAAGTCGTGCACCAGAAAGGACAGCAAGTCAGTCCATGTTCAGCAAATGGGCCATACTCCGTTGAAAAAACGTAATAAGCAATACTGACCACACCTGTACTCTAAATAAACCAAGGTATGTACAAAACCTAAGGTCTGCTGTGAATAAATGCGATATGATGTTCAATTCGGCAGGTGTGTAATGACCAATACATTTATTATATTTCTTATTTATTACAGATACTCCCACACAGAAGACAGACTGAAGGATTAGATAAAGTTAGTAGCTACAGGTAACCATGGGTGACTTTATCGCAGAGCCAACTCACATTTAATATATTTTTTAATGACGTTTGGCAGTTGAAGATAACGTTATATATTTGAGCTTGTGAGAACATCAAAGCGGTTCCGCAGGATTCAAAACAAAGCCGTATAGTGTTTTCTAGAAGGCGCCATAGCTAGTAAAAAGCAGTCTCGTAGCCGACTTACCTTGTCTTTGGTTGCGTTATAGCGGTGGATTTGGACTTCTTCTTGAACATGTTGACAACCTGTCAGCGGCTTCCGACAAGAAAATAGTCCCAGCAGGACAGGTGTATCTCGGCTGTGTGTGACTCCTGTGCTTGTACCGCTTTTCCCACTGCGTGTGTGTGTGTGTGTGTGTGTGTGTGTGTGAGTACACACAGCCTTCTCAATGTCAGAGTTACCACTTCCAAACACACTGTAGCACCACTGCAGTTATAACCTGGAACATTCACTATTAGTTTTCCCACCCAACCTGTGGAGCCTGTCAGTCAGCCAGGCCACGCCCCTCAGACAGGCCACGCCCCTCTACTAGCATCCCAGCGAGTCACAGCCACACCCACACACACGTAGGCTAGGCTAATGTCTCTTAATGTATGAAAATAACCACCACATCTGAGAAGTAGGCCTATGAACTAAATACAAAATAGCATGTCCTGAAAAAGATTTAAAAAAAAACAACTGGAACTGCTGTCACTAAGTTTAGGCCATTGCACATTTTTATGATATAGAAAAACCATACAGATGTGGGTACAAAACAAAACTCGACCATGTAGAACAGGGCCTGACGACAGTGTACAGTTAATGTATTGTAGTGTAACATCTTTACATATTGAGGCATCATTATAGAGTAATTACAGAGAGAAGTATGACATATAAGCATATTATTGTTATTTAATCACCCATGAAATCCATTAGGTGTGTGTGTGTGTGTGTGTGTGTGTGTGTGTGTGTGTGTGTGTGCGTGCGTGTGTGTGGGTGAGTGCCAATTTAGTTAGGGGGTGCGGCAGCGAGGAATGGACTGGCTAAACCAGTCAGACTCCACTGTGTCCTCCTACTACTAATGTGAATGTTGTGTGTGTGTGTGTGTGTGTGTGTGTGTGTGTGTGTGTGTGTGTGTAAGGTGTGTGACAGTGATACTGACACTCCACAGGGTTTACAGGTCAACTATTTCCTAAGTGAACTATGGGACATCTAAACAGATTACACATCAACAAAGCCTTGACTCAGCTCCGGTGCACTGAGACTCTCTGTCATTGTGCTACTGTTGTGGCCTATGCTCAACCTTTGAATTGCCCTCTAGTTAGTCTATATCCATGACGTTCCACTCCTGGTATTGCAGGGTGTCTGATATCTCCAGGTCTCTGCAGGGTAAATCCAGACAGCCAGCTAGACTATCTGTCCAATCCGAGTTTTCTGTTGTACTAAAACTAGTTGATCCTGAGACTATTGTGCTGGGGCACCGTGGCTCCGTTAAGGCGCAGAGCCGCCCAAGACAATTGTGATTGGTTTAAAGAAATGCCAGAGCAGGTTTTCTCCCATCCTAGAATGCTGTGTGGACTAACCAGACCCTCCACGGCAGCGCTGTGGGGGAAGGTCTGGACATGCAAGACATGGTCTGGTTAACTTTGTATCATTTTGATTTTCATATACTTTTAGCTAACTTTCAAACCAATTATGTGCCCAAACTACCTTTTTTTTTTTTTTTTTTACAAATGATGATGGAACTTAATTGATTAAAAGATGCATTTTGCACTTCCATAAAGTGGGTGGACTCACAAGATTAAAAAAAACAATCTTGAAAAATTGAAGCAGCAGAGGCTGAAAAAGCTCAACTTTATAAAAGTCACTTTTATGGGTCAAGCTCCAAAAACACTGGATCCTACATTTCCCATAACGCAACAGAACAGTGTCTTTTGGCTGCTTTCCATTTACCTCGAAGTCGGAGGTCAGAACCATGGATGTTTTGCATACTGGTTTCCGACTTTGGGGGGGGTTCTTGTTGACATCTGACTGGGAAATGGACACTTCTGACTTCCCAGTTCAACTAGAACCAACCATTAGCCCAAGCCGAGTTAACCTTGATGACATCATCAGGGCATGCCTCTTCTACCTCTATCTCTCCAGTGACCAGGGTCAGACCAGGGTCATCTGTTATCTGACCCGTGTTCGACCCTTATTTTGTCAATTCAAACCAAGCCAAACAAACCAACATCAATAAAACAAAAATTACCAGACTGGGTAACAAACACTAACTAGTACCAGTGATGTCACACAATATTAGTCTCGCATTGCCAGACCTTCCTCCACAGCACTGCCAAGGAAGGTCTGGGTAGTCCACAAAGCATTCCGGGACAGGAGAAAAACGTGATCTGGTTTAACGGCATTTATGTAAACCAATAACAATTGTCGTGGGCGGTGCTAAGCTTTGGACGGAGCCATGGTGCCGCTGCTAAATAGTCTCAGGAAGGAAGTTGTTTTGGTGGAACATGTGTATGTTCACAAGTAGTTATAGTCTTCAACAGAAAACTCTGATTGGACAGATAGTCTAGCTAGCTGTCTTGATTTACCCTGCAGAGCCCTGAGGACCAGGTAACCATAGTCCTCAGATCAAACAGATAGTCTAGCTAGCTGTCTGGATTTACCCTGCAGAGATCTGAGGACCAGGTAACCATAGTCCTCAGATTGGACAGATAGTCTAGCTAGCTGTCTGGATTTACCCTGCAGAGATCTGAGGACCAGGTAACCATAGTCCTCAGATTGGACAGATAGTCTAGCTAGCTGTCTTAATTTACACTGCAGAGATCTGTAGACCAGGTAACCATAGTCATTAGAATTCCACCAGAGGTTAGAACACCAACATCACGGAAGCTCAAGGCAACGGATATCCGGTCCAAATGGGTGAAATCCGGCACGATTTCCGTCAGGGATGAAGACAACACAATATAGAAATATTCAATGGCTCTTAACCCGTTTTTTAATCACAGGGTAGAATGCAATTTAATTGGACTGCTAGACATGTAACTGTAGAATTTAGACTAGAGATCTTCAATCGGGGGTCCCGTAGGAGTTCCTCAGAGTTAGTGCTGGGGCCCCCTCCAAATTAAGTAAAAATAATAACTTGTTAAATTTCTTTTTTTTTTATAAAATGTATCTAAAAATATACATTAATATAAATCTAACATATTACTAGGAAAGACAAATTGGTCTATTTGTGAGGGAAACCAATATTTACACAACTGTGCCTTCCAGATGTATTACATTACATTACATTTCATCACATTACATGTCATTTAGCTGAAACTTTTATTCAAAGTGAATTCAATCACGAAGGAACATGTATGGTATGAATGCATGATGTATACTGTAAATAATAAACATTTATTTTTATCTATTTTGGCCCAAGAGGTGTCAGAGTGGGGGGGGGGGGCTGTGACTGCTGCTGGCCTGGCATCTAGCATCTCTCCAGTTACCACTCCACACTTTGTACTTTTGGACCCAACTCCCTACGGACTGAGCTACTGCCCCCCCCCCCCCCCCCCCCCCCCCCCCTTTAAAACACCATAGGCCGCTGTGTCTTCCCGTCTGATTCTCCTTTAATTAAACTTGATTCCCAGGTTTGGCTCTAGTCTTCTCTACGTGTAGCAACACACCCACTCCTGCAGCTCCTTGTGTTGTTTTAGCTACAGGGCTGTTAACAGTCTGAACAAGCCTTGGTTTTTTTTTTCTTCTTCCACTTCATATCCATTAAAGACACTTGAACGTAGACCTGTCCTATGTATAAACCCTATCTAGGGCCCTATCTTGCATCTGACGCAGCTCGGCTCAAATCCCGACGGAAGTGTCTCTGTTTCAGCTCTAGTTTGCTATTTTAAGACCGATGCTGTTGTTAATTTCCCACCCAACCCACGTCGTTTAAATGGCAAATCAACCTGCACCCATCCGTGCACCCATGGGCGTGCTGGTCTTACAGGGTGGTGTGTTCAGGTGCATTCTGGTTGTGATTCTATCTTGAAGCAGCGGGAAGGGATCAACCAAGAAAAACCTCTTAAAGTCAATAACACAGCATTTCATTGTTATTTCAACAGCACAGCACACACACTATGCTTATCACACACACAAGGACGCACTGCAGCGCACACACACATGCAAAAGATTAAAAAGAAAAATATTACGGTGCAAATCTGCCATCGTAATAGCAATGCACCAAGGTCCAAACATGTGTGGCTTTTAAAGGGAATGGGAGAGGACCTCTGATTGGTTGATTGCATGTTACACCCAGAACACACCTGTGATTAATGAAGACCTTTGTGGGTGTTTTCATCTTCCCACGTCTAGTTTAGACAATCAACAGACATTGTCTTGAGTTATGTACAGTATATCTATCTATATCTACGTATATATTCCCATAACACCCCTTTCCCAAATAAGAACAGTACTGCAAGGGTTAAAGCGTTAACCTAGTCCTTCACAAAGGAGCTACAGGTTACCAAGTTGTAAGTTGAATTTTTGCTATTTAAAAAAAGTTTTTATTTTTTTTGGGTGCACGCTCAACTAGCTGTGAGCTACCCAATAAATACTCTTTTGTATCATTATTGATACAATTAGTAAACAGTAGTGTTATAGCCTTTTATTGGAGGGGGATGTGCAATAAATATATCGGTGAATATATTGGTGTACTGTAGGTCTTCGTGCTATATATATGTTCTGAGTGTATGGATATGTGTGAGTGTTCACTCTTGTGTGTTTGTTTGTACAAGCTTATGGGTATGTGGTGTGTGTATATAGGCGATGGGCTGAAAATGTGTGAGAGAATGGGTTGGGAGGGATTGCCAGAATATATGCAGAATGTGTGTGTAGAAGTCAGTGGACCAAACCAATGTGAGGCAAAGAGGGGAAGATGTTTTAAAACTTAAAATGCAAATTAAGCCCTGTTTGTATTGTTTAACCATCTAGCAATTAGTTATGATGTATACTATATATTACTTTATTTACAATACACATTGGGTTTTTTTCAGATATGTTTTTGCAGGGGGAACCCGAAGTTTGTGTGGTGCTAATCATTTGTCATAAAAAATTATATTAGTTAATAGCTATTGTAGCTTTTCTCACAAAGGGGCCAGGTTGTAGGTATAAGGAAGAGCAAAGGTGGTAACAATGTTATAGCTACAGATGTTTTTTTTTAAAGACCATAATGAGCATAACAATGATAAAGACCCTAAAGGTCAAATTCCAAAGCAGTGACACCTGCAGTACACAGTTGTCCTTGGAGGTATTAACTAATGTACTGGATCACAGAGAACATTGAAAGGGCCTACCTTGAAGAAGTAGAGGACCTGACTCGCTGGTGTCAGGACAACAACCTAAAGAGACCATGTAGGACTTTGGAAAGAAGCAGGGAAGGAACTGCGCCCCCCTTAATATCAACGGGTCCTCAGTGGAGGGGATGGTGCCTTGGTGTCCACCAGCAAAGGTCTGACCTGGGCTCTCTATGCTGACCCAGTTGTAAAACGACAAGGCAGAGACTGTGTACTTCGGATCCACCAGGATCCTAAATGAGGACACTGAATAAGGTATTTGTTCATAGTAGTCACTTACACACAAATACATGGGAAAATAGGGTCCTGTGTACTTATCTCATGTGAGGTCATCAGAAGCTAACAGTGATATCTCACCACTGCATTCCTCTACTGATACAAGGTTGAGCCTCAATGGATTGGACGGATCCCTTGGACGGAACCAGCCCTGCAAACATACCTGCGGCCCAAAATGCACCTGGGAACTACATTTGGAGGTGGATTAGGAATCTTTAGGATCAGGAAAAAGACATTTAACCAGTAAAACACTGTTATATGACATTATAGTGTTAACGATGACTTTCGAAATCAATATGTCACAGGTTGTGAAAACCTCTTTAGATCCATCAATGCTCATCAGGGTTACTTTCTCTACGCCACAGAATACAGAAATCAACAGTTTTCACAGGCTGAGTATACTCCTCATGAGTGTACATAATAACTCAAATTTTTGGAGTGACCCTTTTAATCAATGGGGATTTTTTTGTGTCTTTAAATCTGGCCTAGGTCTTCAGGTACTGTTACTGTGACAGATGTGGTGGTCAGTGTTAAAAGGTAGAGCATTCTTCCAGGGTGTAGTCCTGAAAGCGGATCTTGGTATCATAGGGACCGTACCATGACTGGAATGCTTGGCTGGACTGTTGAACTGGTCTGGCGGCATTCTGCTGGTTTTATCTTGATGCAACATCGGAAGTAGAGGTGGATGTAGCATAAGAAGTCAAAATACAAGTAAAAGTTAATATCCTGAAGACAAACTGTAGAATAGGAAAGGCTTTTCTGAGTACAATGAGCTCCTACGTGGATAGAAGGCACATTTTGGTAGTTCTTTGTGTAAATGTTGCTTCATGCCCAGCTAACCCTAACCCTTTTTCCCTCCTCTACTTCTACATGTGAGGGGAGAAAACGTGAATTTCTCCTTGCGGGATGTATAAAATACTACAATGCTCTCTGTGTTGGTCTGACTCAGACCTCCATCTCACGTCTTCAACTTGTACAAAATGCTGCTGCTCGCTTTGTAACCAATGCAGCTAGACGTGCACACATCACTCGCGTTCTCTACCCCCTTAGAACGTATTTTAAGATTTCATTGTTTGTTGTCAAGGCTTTAAATGGCCTGGCCCCTGAGTACTTCAACTCCTGAGGTCCTCAAATCAGCTGGTTTTAGTAGTCCCAAGGTCCAGGTAAAAATGGTGGGTGGGGCAGTCTTTTGCAGTTGCTTCCCCGAGACTCTGGAACAAGTTACAAAGTGCTTCAACAAGTGTAAAGACAATACTACCCAAGAGACAATAATACAAAAAGACAAAAGCATGAAAACATTGAACAAACTGAAATGCAGATAAATATAAAATTCGTCAAATACAATAAAAGAAAAAGGATACAATTAAGTCAAACAAGATCAGGAAAGGCTCGCCTATAAAAGTATTTTTTAAGAAGGGACTTAAAACTGACTCAGCTGACCTGATGTCCTCGGGCAGGCTGGTCCAGAGCCTCGGGACCCTGACAGCAAGCGCTCTGTCCCCTTTAGTTTTCAGTCGGGACTCTGGAACAGATGGCAGACCTCTGCCCGAGGATCCCGAGGATCTCAAGGTGCGTGCTGGTGCATACGGGACTAAAAGGTCCGAAACATAACAGGGCGAGAGGCCAAGAAGAGCTTTAAAAGTGATCAATTGAGTTTTAAAGTCAATTCTAACACACACTAGGAGCCAGTGTAATGAAGCTAAAAGAGTAGTAATATGGTCATATTTATTATAATACCCAGCGGTGGTGGGAAAACTTTATTCTTCTGTTTCTTTGTAACCTTTTCTGATTTTACTGCTTTCCATGTTCACTCTTTCTATTGTAAGATATGTGTTTTTACTCTTGGTTTCTGATATGGAGCCCTTTGGATATCTGCTGGCTGCTGTAAACTGCTACATAAATATATATTGATTGAATGATGAAGGCATGTCTTCGTCTTCTTCTAACCTGAACCCTGAATCCTGCAACCTGTTCCCTGTAATCTTCTACCTAAATCCTTTATCTGGACCTGCCTGCCTGCACCTTTTTCCTGCCCTACCCTTCTGATTGGATTTTCTACCCATGCTAGTATACTATTGCTGTACGTTTCTTTCCTTTTTTTAATAAATCCCTGACCTGTCCCTGTCTGCCTGGATGCATTTGGGTCTAATCCCTGTTGCCTCACACTTGCCGACAGCCCTATCCAGTTTTTGTGCATAGCATGTGTGTGACATAATTTCTTGTTTTTTTCCCCCTGTAGAACATTTGGCCTCTCACATACATACTTGTGCGAGGCCAAATATTGTGAACCAACATAGAAAGGAAAGGGAGCATGATAGTGTCTTTTCAAGTCCATAGCAACCCAGCCAGGTGAGTGGCCCACTGAAAATGTGGACAGGTGTTGCAGGTATGACACGGAGTCTTTGTTAGGTTTTGCACTCCGCATTCCCCCGGAGGGTGTGATCGTGGTGACTTTAAGGTGTGTCTGGCTGTCACCAGCATCTGATTAGCTGGAGGAGGTGGGCTCACCGCTGGTATGACAAGTATGACACATGCAGCTTTAGATGCATTGTTGCCAAGGGTGGTGCTACTCCTGGAGATCCTGCAATATGTGTGTGTGTTCTAGTTACACTGCTCTTCATCGGTCTTACTTCACATTTTTGAACTCAGACTCTCCCTTAAACAACCGTCTTGAGTGGCTTTAAAGTTAAAGCCCCAGTGTGTAACGTGTGTAGTTGCTCATTATCAACATTTTTCATGAATATTTCCCACCACCATCTGTTCCAAGTATTCCTATTGGCTTGTAATTTTACATTTGCATTTGCATGAACCGGGGTAGATGCTCCATCTTGAACTACGTTTTCCAGTGAGGGACATCCAATTTTTTAACTGAAATGATACATATTTTTGTGCATTTATCATTAAACGAAGCAATTTGCAGTGGATATTCCTGGTCCACCACATCTCAGTCAAACTATATGTACATACATTCATGCATACATACAGTATTTATAATTAAAATGACAAATATATGTGTAAATATGTATAAATATATAAATATGGTCATGTACTTCTAAGCAAAATCTTCCAAAAATCATTCAAACTAAAAATTCCCATGTTCATAAAGGAGTGGGTCATCAGGTCCAACCCTCTTTCTCTACCTTTATCCTTTTGTAAATACAGAAATATTATGCTCATCAAAGACACAGAAGCAAACATACATACCTACACACATTTACACTGCTTTTGTTTCTTTTCTTACATTTCTTCTTCTTTCTTTACCATCTATCTTTAGCAGATAACATATCCATACTGTACTTAGTACATGGATATGTCAGTATTTAGATGTACATTAGTATACATATGTATTTTATCTGCAAAGTTGCAAATGTTTCCACTAGATGTATCTGCAGGAGCGTCCCAGACAATGCATTTTATTTGTTTTCCTCCAATAAAGCGGCGGTTTCTCTGAGCTGCTTCACCCTTGTTGGAGCAGGAGAAGGGCGTGTGCAGCTCTGGCCTCTCAATGACAGGAGTGTCCCACTCTTCAGGTTCAAGAAAAAAAACATGGAATACACATTCCGTGCTCACACACATATCTATGCAGGCGTTGATACAAACAAACACCACGCCGAACCCTTTTGGGCTTAACATTATTAAAATAGTCTGTTGGCAACCACGCGACTCCACCCTGCGCTCCAATATGTCCAACATGGGCACACTTTAAAGCCCCAGGGCGTGACGTGTGTGGTTGTTCATTATGAAAATATATGTGGCCCGGTCACAAACACGTCCTTTTCATGACTATTTCCCACCACCGTCAGGTCCGAGTGTTCCAATTGGCTTGAAATTTCTCATTTGCATTTGCATGACCTGGGGTAGACGCTCCATAATCATGTTCCATCTTGATCTACATTAGCTTTTGAAAGTTGAAGCCAGCTGTACATTTTTCTAAATGCAATGCCATGTCATCCAACAATACACAGCAAAAATTTGGATTTTTGGTGTTATTTTGGCACATGAGAATCATCCTTCTTTAGCTCTTTAAAGGCCTTTGCCGCTCATGAAAAGTCAAGTTGCATGTGTGTGTGTGTGTGTGTGTGTGTGTGTGTAGGATGCGCTATGTCCCTATACATACATCCCATTAACCGTTACTACACAGACACATGCTTCTGACACTGCATTGCATCAATGTGTAAAATAATTTCTAACAAAATTAAAATAAGGAAAAACAGAAAGATGGTCTGTCTTTAAATTATTTATATGGGGATGCAAGGATGTACCGTATGTATACAAACCAATCTCTGTATTTACAGGATATGGGGATATGTGAGATCTGTGTGTGTGTGTGTGTGTGTGTGTGTGTGTGTGCGTGTGTGTGTGTGTGTAAGCCCTGGAACCAACAGAAGTTAAAGCCTTCCAAACCCCGGCAAAGCCCCTCTGACAGGAAACTGCTGCTCTGTCTGATTATTTGTTGATTTGCCTGCTGTCATGTGCCAGATCGTATGTGCTCAGTCATTTCAGGAATAATTTTGGCGAGTATGATCTCCATCGACTGAAATTATGCCAAAAACAAGACCTTAAATGAAATATTATTCAACCATTTTGTTCCTTTTGATTGCTATGGACCCTTCGGGATTAGTTAAGAGCTTAGTGCCTTGCTCAAGGGCACTAGTCACTGCACTACCAAGGACCTCACCATCATTAAGATATATTTGAACAATTCAATAATGAAAGATGATCAGAATGTGAGGCATGACATGGTCGGTATGCGAGACGGGAAGTTGCTTGTAGTCTTCCGTTGACTTGACTGCGTTGTGTGGAGGCTTCGGTAGGGAATTCATCGCAGCACGGGGCCCGATGGACCCCCTTAGGACCTAAAGGAGAGGAGAAAGGAAAGGAACAGGGATTGGGGTCAGGTGGGTATTTATAGGGATACCGGAAGAGATGTGGTTGATGTGTGGCCCGGCTCAGGAGAACTACCTTTAATTATTCCCTTCTCAATGTTTCCCTTCCTGGTCTTGGTGATCAAACCCCCCCCCAGAGGTCAGATCCCTGTGTGCCGTCATCACATTCCTTCACCTCCCATCCCTGTCTGTACACCTGAAACCTGACAGCGACCAAGCCGAGAGAACCACGCCTCAAACCGGTATGCCATGTGAGCAGTGTGTGTGTGTGTGTGTGTGTGTGTGTGTGTGTGTGTGTGTGTGTGTGTGTGTGTGTGTATGTGTGTGTGTGTGTGTACCTGCTTGTGTAAACCTGCTTGACCAGATCTGGCCGGCTTTCCGATTGCTAATTTGAGTTGCTGTGTGTGACAGTGGGAAGCAGAGAAGGGGAGGACACTTTCCGTCCCACTGTTTTTGCTCCTCTCCTCTCAGTAAACCTCCAGTTCATCATTTCCAGCTCCAGACTTGAGCCCCTCTTCTCATAAGATAAGAAAAGATAAGATAAGATAAGATGAGATAAGATAAGATAAGATAAGATAAGATAAGATAAGATGAGATGAGATGAGATGAGATGAGATGAGATAAGATAAGGTAAGATAAGATGAGATGAGATGAGATGAGATGAGATAAGATAAAATAAGATAAAATGAGATGAGATGAGATTAGATAAGATAAGATGAGATAAGAGGAGATAAGATAATATTGAAATGAGATGAGATAAGATAAGATGAGATGAGTTGAGATAAGATAAGATAAGATGAGATAAAAGGAGATAAGATAATATTGAAATGAGATGAGATAAGATAAGATAAGATAAGATGAGATGAGTTGAGATAAGATAAGATAAGATGAGATAAGAGGAGATAAGATAATATTGAAATGAGATGAGATGAGATTAGATAGGATAAGATAAAATGAGATAAGAGGAGATAAGATGAGATGAGATGAGATGAGATGAGATGAGATAAGATAAGATAAAATAAGATCAGATAAGATAATAGGAGATAAGATGAGATGAGATAAGATAAGATAAGATAAGATAAGATAAGATAAAATAAGATCAGATAAGATAAGATGAGATGAGATGAGATGAGATAAGATAAGATAAGATAAGATAAGATAAAATAAGATCAGATAAGATAAGAAGAGATAAGATGAGATGAGATAAGATAAAATAAGATAAGATAAAATAGACTTTATTAATCCCACACTGGGAAAATTCCCTTGTTACAGAACCTTAAATAGACATAGAACATACAAAAAGTCTAGAATTAGAGTTATAATAATGAAAGTAATATGTACATTATAAACACCCTTATACAAACACAGTATATGTACACAGGTATCCAGATGAGTAAGGTGCAGATGAATAGAAATGACATATTGCACAGTACGGAACTAACTATGCATATTGCAGAATATTGATAAGTGATGGCTCATTTTGCAGAATCAGCTAGCAATGTTGTATTAAATATTATACAACAAGCAGATCCATCCAGACGCCTCCCAATACGATAACATCACGATACTTATACCGCTATACAATATTACTGCGATTTTAAACAATATTTTGCAATATTCTGCAACATTTTTAACCTTTTTTTCAACTTCTAACTTTTCACAATTTCAAATGACGTCCCCAAAAGGAAACTTAGTCAACATCTGTTCCATTTAAAAATAAAAAAAATTCTATTTGTTCACATCACTTCAGCTTTATCGCTGCAAAATGGGACAAACTGACCAATACATATATAATATATAATACACAATAAAAGATCAATATTTGGCGCCTGTGTATCGATACAGTATTGCCTAAAAATATCGCGATACTATGCTACGTTTACCTCCGTGAATGTGTGTGTGTGTGTGTGAATCTCCTATATATATGATATACAGTCTGATTTCTCCCGGATCAAAGGCCCTTCTTGCAATGGGGGTGCAACAGTCTGCTGCTCAGGGAATCCAATCAGATCTCAGCATCCATCTTCATCGAGGTTATCCGGCACTCACGGTATCACGATGGGGGAACGATTCGATGGGGGTCCAATCGCCAAAGACTCTTCTTATTTATCATATGAATGTAATATACTCATATTTAGGAATTTCAAATGTTTTGCCAAAATAATTGAAACTGAATTGAGGGTTGTATTGCTGGTTTGCATACTGAATTGCCAATTGCTAAATGCATATTCAAGCTGAACGGCATAATTGCAAATTGAATTGACAATTGTAAAGTACATTGCTATTTGTACACATCAAGTAATCAGTCATTAAATGAGCTCTCTACTGACTGAACTACCCATTCTGCTGAGCTCCTGTCCTTTCCTGTAGCACCCCCATCAGGCCAAAATGGCCAACAAAAGTCTCATTCCTTAGAATTTCTTGACAAAATGTACTTTTTAATTATTCGATCCTAACAGACCTAAACATAGATATATCCATCTTAGAAAAAACGGAAAGGAAACTGGATAATGGGGTTACAACTTTTCTTCTACCCAACTACTTTTGATGTAACATACTACACAAAAGCAATGTAACAAAGTAATAAAAACTCAAAGCTCTGGCATACTAGTTTTCAAAATTCCACTTTCTCCACATGTGTGGAGTATATGTGTGTGTGTAGGGGGGGGGGGGCAGGCAGTCACAGCTTGGGATGTCTCAGAGAAGGGGGGAAGATGGTGGCCTCTCAGTTCCCAACTCCAGACATTATTTTTTGGTCCTTTTTATTGAGGCCCCTCCTCACTTGGTTTGACCCAGATATGTCTGTTTGCTATGACAGAGCCTGGGTCACTCCATGACATTCATGACATTTTCCCTCCCATCATTCCTCTCTGTGTTTTTTGTTTTTTGGGCCCTGGGTAGTGTTCCTCAGTCTTATATAATTAACCCCTAAAACACATGCATTCAAATATACATACGTACATGTATACATATATACAAGCATAGGCTGTAAAGGTTTGGGTGTTTTGTCTTGGCTTATGGTCTGTTTTCCTATCTTAGTTTCTTAGCCTGGTTTTCTGTCTTGGCTTGTGTGTTATTTTTGGTCTTGTTTTGTCCTCTTCAGGTTTTGTTTCATGTCTTAGTCCTCTTGTTGTAGCTCTTGTCTTGTGGTCTCTTGCGAGTGTCTTGTTCGGTTTCCTGTTTTATTGTGATAGTCTGGTTTTTCTCTGCCGTTAGTCTTGGTGTTCCCCTTGTCCGTTGTCAGATCATTGCAGGGTTTTTGTGTGTCAGGTCTTGGTTGTGTTCTATGCTCCCTTCTCGTCCTTGGAGTTCATTCTTGTATCCAGTTTTGTTTGTTCCGCTGTTACATGACATCTTAAGTTGTATGGATTTGTGTTATTATGTAATGAAATCCTCAAAGTTCACATTCCCATGTGTCTCTGCATTTGGGTCCTCAATTCCCTGCACCGTGCGCAACTTAGGCCACACAAACACACGCACAAAACCAGGAAATAAAAGTGTGTTTTAAGGCGCGTCAGAAAAACATCCACACACTCAGCCTGTCTACTGGCTTCAGGCAGCCTGCTGGATCGGGTTTTTCTCGTCTCCTTCAACAGTTCTGACAATATCCTATAGGCATGCTTTTCTGTGTTGTGACAGCAGGTGCCTGCTGGGAAGGAGTGACAGAGGTGAAGTACTGAGGTTATTTCCAGCGTTCGAATATTGTCCAGAAGATGGTGCTACATGTCCAGCTGATTACCATATGGGCCAAAGAGAATGCCTATGTAACAATTCAATGCTCTACTTATTGTAATTAATTGTCTCAAACATAATTCAAAAATAATTTCTAGTCTCTTTCAATCAAATTTAAAATATTTATTCATTACTTTTTTTAAACTAATTAATGTTTTGAATGAATCCCAGGATACATCTTTTGGTTACATCACTGCCATGTGACCGATGTAATGTAATAACACAGGTACATATTCTTATAAGGTAAGCCACGCCTCTTTATTATCATCAGAAAAAAATTTCAACTGTATCCCCCCTTGTCATTTTTGTTGCTATGAACGTGTATAATTGGTCTCAAGGCTTGTGACTGGAAAATTGTTGATTTTGTGGATATCAAAAAGTGAAATGTTGGATATGTTTTACTAATGGAAGGAGATATGTATTTGGTGCACCTGCTAACAACTCATTGAAGACTGAAACTGATCTTATGTCACATGCTAAAAAGGTTGGAATCCACTGGTTTAATCTTTAACATTTAGTTGTATTATATCAGTTCATCATATGTGTTATTATTCTTTTCTTATTCTGAAAGTAACTTTATAAGTAACTACAGATGTAGAAGAGAAACGTATAAGAGTAGAATTAAATAGGTGCATCAAATCAAATTTAATTATAAATTATTAAATTATTCTGCTCCGCTACATTTCAAAGAGAAATATTCTACTTTTTACTCCTCTACATTCATCTGACAGCTTTAGTTACTAGTTACTTTAGTTACTCTACTACATTCATCTGGCAGCTTTAGTTACTAGTTACTTTAGTTACTAGTTACTTTAGTTACTCCACCACATCCATCTGACAGCTTCAGTTACTAGTAACTTGAGTTACTCCACCACATTTATCTGACTGTATATATAGTAACGATTAATGAGAAAAACACACAATTTCAAAAGACCCAGGAAAAGTCGAAAAAGCGACAAAATCATTGAAGGAAAGAAACAACAGGGTTGAAAAAGACAAAATTTGGACTCAGAAAAACAAAAATGTCTGTGTTGGCGGGATGACAACATGAGGGTTAATACAGTTTTAAATCGCCCTCAATAGAAAGCATTTATAATAAGAATGTGAAAGCACCTTTTTGCCTAAATAAATAACATTTGAAAAAGCTAGGAATGACAACCATGTAAATTCTCACTCATAGTACATCTATTAGTAATGCCTTTACTTCAGAATCAGAATCATAAAGGAGTCTAATGCCACATAGAGTTACCCCTATACGTGGAATTTGCCTCATACACAAACAAACATATTAAACATTAATAAGATTAATGATAAATGTATACAAAATAGCTGTTTACCATATATAAAGGAGGCTGAATGCAAAAATAAGTTTAAAAAATGCCATAATTCTCATTTAGGATCGGATTCATTTCTTTAATTTTCAATTCTCTTCTGGAAACGTGTTTCCTTAACAATAACATTAAGGTACGCTATTTTATTTTAGAGATCAATAAAGTTGACATGCATACATTTATGTAGCAGAAATATCAGCAGTGAGATTAGATGCAGTTTGACTAGGTGATGGTGAGAGATCCAAAGGATGCTGCAGATGAGGCTTTGTATATGGAAATGTGTGTGATGGTTTTAGGGTTGAAAGTTAGAGTCAAATGCTGGGGCAGTGGGGTTAGATTGAGTGCCATCTTGGATTTGACTGGATTAGATGGTCTCGGGTTCCCATTATAGGAGATCACAGCTCCCTGTCCACAATCCTATCTGCAGCCGTTGCGAGTCAAAGAGCTAGAGTCAGAGTCGAAACGCTGAGGCTCATTAACCTCAGAGCTCCAGCGTGGGATTAAGGTAACAGGAGGATTGGAGTGCAGATGCCCTGATGAGAAGCACATGGAAGAAGGCCATCTACTCAGGCTTCCAATGTAAGGCTTACTGGACGTCAAGATGATGATTGGGATAGAGCTTTTGTGTGGATTACTCTAACATTAGTCTACATGGACAATGTTTAATTTCCGGGTTTATTCAGGGGACGCTGGAAATTCTGCCGAATGTCCGCCCCGTCCTCTGTCTCTGTGTGGTGTTTCTGAGGACTATGGTTACCTGGTCCTCAGATCTCTGCAGGGTAAATCCAGACAGGTAGCTAGACTATCTGTCCAATCTGAGGACCAGGTAACCATAGTCCTCAGATCACTGCAGGGTAAATCCAGACAGCTAGTTAGACTATCTGTCCAATCTGAGGACTATGGTTACCTGGTCCTCAGATCTCTGCAGGGTAAATCCAGACAGCTAGCTAGACTATCTGTCCAATCTGAGGACTATGGTTACCTGGTCCTCAGATCTCTGCAGGGTAAATCCAGACAGTCTGTCCAATCAGAGTTTTCTGTTACACAACTAAAACTACTTCCGAGGCTTATACCTTCTTACACATTTAGGACAGCATTTTAGTTTAGCTATTGAAATTTAGTTGTTCACAATCATTTTCTGCAGGAAATACATAGTAGTATTTGTAGTATTTAGTATGTAGTATGTAGTATTTGTTCTAATGTTGTTTCAGAGTATGAATCCTATATTTATTTGTGATTGTTCAACAAAAAGTAGTAAAATTTGAATATTTTAAATCTAATAAATACTTAACATTGCTGTCATGTTACAGAAATGCATTACCAAACAGCTGCAAATAAGGGTGTTTTTCTTAGTCAATTTAATAAAATTAACAATGTATGTGTTGTGTTTGATTTTGAATAATTCAATTGGGCTCTTCTATCCTATCCAAGATGTCCTATATTTTTATATTATTATTTTCTATGCTGTATTCTGATCAAATGTCTATACCATCCAAGGTAGACTTATGCCCTTGTAGAAGCCAGTAATTTTGTATGATATCAACCGTGTTTTAAGAAAAATATGGGTAACACTTTATAATAACCATCATTAATAGATTGTAAATTTATAGTTAATTCATCTTTTTATTATTGTCATTTATTTGTTAGCAAAATATCATTTTACTGTTAACAAGCAATTCAATTGTAATTCATAAAATATTAGTATTAATGGAAATTAACAGCTTATTGATAAACACATTATGTCTCTCATATGCTACATTAGGTATCGGGTAATGAATAATATATGTTTGTAAGCCTTTAAGAAACCATTTTTAAAACATCTATAACATTACACAAATAGATAGACCTGATATTACTAACACTATGCTACACACATATATGCATAAATATATATAATCAGATATATTTTATATACTGTATATATTTATATTTACATATATATATATATATATAT
>NC_048421.1:23841253-23850494 GCF_013103735.1 Etheostoma cragini
TACGGGCCGTTTTTCTTAATTGGACCTTGAATGCAACAGCTCTGATCCACAGGAGTCAACGGACGGTTAAAGAAAATGACCCCGGCACTTGTCTCTTGCTGTAGGCCACGTTTACGGGCAGGGTCGGTTGGAACTGTGGACCGTGTGGCTCAGGTACACACGCTGAAATGTTGTCCAACAGAGGGACAGTCAGCAGGAATAAGTCCACGTGTCGGTCAGATTAGAAAAGGGCGGACAGAGCGTCCCTTTACCGGCTCATTGATTTGAAGGGGGATGAATGCTGACACATCCACGCAGTCAGCGAAGGCGCGCGGTGGACGGCTCGGAGCGCGGGCAGAGTGATGCGTTTGTGGGACGGGGGGGCACTTGTACTTTCTACTGTGGACGCTCAGGGCGGCAGCAGCGTGGGAGCTGAACACCTGGACCGCATTCGGATAATATGTCTCTGCTGAAACAGCGGGGGAGAGAGCTCGAGCGGTTCGACGGACTGTCGCTCATTTACTGGTACGTGACGAATGACACACACAAGTTTGGCGCAACTCCGACTCCCCCGCACCCCGGGGAAAGAGACAATGCGTTTCGAGTTATGTTCCCTTCCAAACCTACGTGTGTGGACTTAACCCACGAGGCTTTACCGCTGTTCTTTTAACGGGGCTCAAACCAACAACAGCGGTGAACACAAAGTGGACAAAGTGTCGTTTTTCCCGCCAGTGTAGCCGAATTAACCAAGTGACCATTACGATACATAATGTAGCCTACAGCATAGTGTTGCCTAACAAAGTGTGTAGCCTGTAAATTTTGTCTAATTTGGAATTTAATTATGTTTTGCACTACAAACTACCGACAGTAGCCTAGCACACAAGGTACAAGGCTAACCCTTGTTGTCCTCCCAGGTCAAAAACGGACAAAACTTGACATTTTCGTCCCTTTTTCAGACTTTTTTTTTTAAGTCACTAACACCACCTTACCACTTCTTACACTACTTTTTGGAATTCATAGTCAATAACCCTCATTTATATAGAATTATACCAAATATTAGATTTTAAAAAGCAGAAATTATGAATTATTTTAACTAATAGGTAAGATCAGAGGAATGAAAGTGATCAATTGTATTGGAATCCACTCCATCTTTTTAAAAGAAACCCCTATTTCAGATATAGACATTTTTTAAAGGGGTCAAATTTGACCCGAGGACAACAGGAGGGTTAAATATGCTAATTCAAAATTAAAAGGAAATATGTTAATCTTGACAAAACCTTTACTGCTCTCTACCTTTACTATTAGTGATGCATCTGTTTCAATAACGACTCAATGTAAGACCCACCATGCAGAATTAAGCAAATTCATAGTGAACAGTCATCTTTATATATATATATATATATATATATATATATATATATATATATATATATATATATATATATATATATATATATACACACCTTTTGTGTGTGTGTGTATATATATACACACACAGAGTTAGATTGAAGTATTTATGGAACGGAATGAAATCTTTAAGGTTATTTCCAGTGGCATTTAAAAAAAATTACATTGACAATAGAAAGCAACATGCAATGCCAATGACAGGTGTATAGATAATACACTTGTCATTGGCATTGCATGTTTTGTGACACTATTGACATTGCATTGTCTTACACAACACGGTGCTTAGAGCCAAATGGGAAATACATTTAGCATCTATAGGTTCTAAAAGCAACAGAGACATCACTCTCCAGGGGAAACGAGGTGAGTTTTCCAAATCAAAATGTACAAATACAGATGGAATGTGTATGAGCCTTATGGGAAAGTAGGGCACTTTGGAGAGAGTTCATTGTGTTCCTGTGTTCTGTCCTGAGGGGAGGAGTCACTCAGCTACTAGGTGCTGAGTGGACTGGGCTGGGTGAGCGCTTAAAGGCAAGCTGAAGGGACTTGATAGGACACTGCTGGGTGCCCCTCTCTCCGGATAACACCCACCTTTTACCAGCCTTCTCATCCCTCAAACAGAACCATCCCCACAGTTTCCCTCATGATTCTCTCGTCCCAGAAGTTACCCGAGCTCTGGGACTACTTTCTGATTTACATCTCAGGAGCCCTAGAGTTTAATCCTGACTGCAAAGACATAGACCTGGGACTGTTTCCTCTCAGGATGAATCCCACCATTAAGACCAGGTAGGTGTTTGTGACACAGCAGGAGCAGCAGTGTGGGGGGATGCTTAATAATCTACTGAGAAACTGACAGGAGAGGGGTCTGTTTGTCTGGGTTGCATGAAAAAAAGGCTGCAAGGATTGTCAAAAATAACTCAAACCCGCACTTATACAGGAACTTGATGTACTTCAGCGATGTTGAGAAAACCGGAGAATGAGTTAGATGTGGAATGCGTGCAGTATGTGGGACTTGTAGAACAGATGTAGATTTGTGAGAAATGCCCGGTTTACGTTTGTGTCATTAACAACAGATAGCCCAAGTCTGTTTCTTTTGTATTGTTCTAGTAACTCCATCATACATTCATACTGACATTTTTATAAATGGCTATAATTGTGTAACATAAATGATTGTACATTACTCTGATAATACCTAAAATGATGTATTCCTGATACACATCTGAAATGTCTGTGTCCAAGGTTGGTTAGCTCTGTTTGACATGTGGAGATGTGACTCCGGTAACTCGGGTTGGCAGAATGCTGGTAAGCAAGGGAGTGACATGGTTGCCTTGGAAATGATTCATGGTCATCCTGACTCTTTTATTCTTATTTATTTGATGCGGTGTGTTAAAATTACAATGCCTGTCTTTTAGTTGCATAATGTGTATCTTAAACTAAAAGCCATAGCTGAATATATTTTGTAAGGTTGTTTGGCTGCATTAGGAGTTAGAGAGTATATGAAACCATAACAACTCATAAGTATTACTCAAAGATCCCATGGCATGAAAATGTCACTTTATGAGGTTTTTTAACATTAATATGAGTTCCCCCAGCCTGTCTATGGACCCGCAGTGGTTAGAAATGGTGATAGGTGTAAACCGAGCCCTGGGTATGCTGCTCTGCCTTTTTAGAAAATGAAAGGTCAGATGGGCCAATCTGGAATCTTGCCGCTTATGAGGTCATAAGGGGAAAGGTTACCTCCCCTTTCTCTGCTTTGACCGCCCAGAGAATTTGGCCCCCCAATGAGAGAGAGACATCATAGCTTTCAAACGAGCAAAGTGGCAGTTGATCAAGGCCACACCCCCAGCCTCCACCTTGCACCCCCCCCCCCCTCTTCTCCTCAAAAGCCACGGACTCAGTAATGGCACATACTAAGGAAAGCTCACTGTGGGACTGGCTCTAGTGGTTGAAACTCTGCACCAAGGCTAAATTTTGGGAAAGAGACTTCAGATACCGTATTTGGGGACCACTAAGGTCTAAATAAAGAGACTTCAGATACAGTATTAGGGACCACTAAGGTCTATATAAAGAGACTTCAGATACAGTATTAGGGGATCACTAAGGTCTATATAAAGAGACTTCAGATACAGTATTTGGGGACCACTAAGGTCTACATAAAGAGACTTCAGATACAGTATTAGGGACCACTAAGGTCTATATAAAAGAGACTTCAGATACAGTATTAGGGGATCACTAAGGTCTATATAAAGAGACTTCAGATACAGTTTTAGGGGATCACTAAGGTCTATATAAAAGAGACTTCAGATACAGTATTAGGGACCACTAAGGTCTATATAAAGAGACTTCAGATACAGTATTAGGGACCACTAAGGTCTATATAAAAGAGACTTCAGATACAGTTTTAGGGGATCACTAAGGTCTATATAAAGAGACTTCAGATACAGTATTAGGGACCACTAAGGTCTATATAAAGAGACTTCGGATACAGTATTAGGGGAATAGGTGAAGACAGGAAAAGCAGGAGGTTGACATGCAGCAAAGGGCTGTAGGTAGGTAGGCCGCAGTAAATGTTCATTAAAGTAAAGGTTCCCCATTTGTGGTCTGTGGTCCACCAGGGGGTTCCCTGCAAAATGGAAACATATTTCTTGCTACTGAAGCCATAGACTAGCCTGGTCCTACCAGAGTCTGGTCCATTAGCCTGGTCCTACCAAACTCTGTTCCATTAACCTGGTCCTGCCAGACTCTGGTCCATTAGCCTGGTCCTGCCAGACTCTGGTACATTAGCCTGGTCCTGCCAGACTCTGGTACATTAACCTACTAACCAAACCGACAAGTCAACTGTGATTATAGTAACAGCGACCCCACCTGGTAAAGTGCCAAGGTTACATCTGGTCCCGGCTAGATAGTGGACTGGAGGCTTTTAGAATAGTGAAATAAATCTAGTGCTTTGAAGCATGTATCAAAACTTCTGTGTCAGACTGCCATCACTATGCGGTATACCCTCATACTCTGTTTCTGACTGGCTAGTAGTCCTTACCTAGGTACTGTCAGGGCCCTCATACTCTGCTTCTGACTGGCTAGTAGTCCTTACCTAGGTACTGTCAGGGCCCTCATACTCTGCTTCTGACTGGCTATTAGTCCTTACCTAGCTACTGAGCATGTGCAACTACCAACTAAGATGGAACAGAAGTGAGATGTCTCACTCTGGGACTAAAACAGAGAGCTCAACACACAGGGTGAAAAGAGGAGCTGCAGCAATGTGCAGTACAACAAAAACATGGTGTTTTTTGAAAATGAAACTACGTAAACCTATTCTGGCACAACCTCCTAAATACAATTACGAACCTGAAAATTAGCATATGAGCTCTTTAAGGTACGATATGAAAAAGTCACAGTTTCAAAACCACAAAAATGTTCGTTCGTTATAGCGTTCGTGCTGTATAAGCTATGCCTGCCAGTCTGCAGTGTAGAGTATCACTGCCCCTCCTCCTCCTGCTGTTGGTGTGAGTGTCTGTGCATGATGGCTGCAGGAGATGAAACCCCCGAACTCTTCCCGCCCTCTAAGAAGACTGAAGAACTTTTCAGGGAGCGTAAAAGCACAGACGGCCCAATCAACTTCAAGGCAATGTAACAATGTCCTTGAATGGACGTTTGCAATCAGTTATGAGAGTTAACGGAGCATTTCTAACAATAGTGAAATAATTACCTCAGGCTGCTACCGAGGCAGAAAACATGGCTAACGTCAGCTAGTTTCCTTCCTGATGGAACTTCACTAAACAGACAAGGACACACATTCTACAAAGAAAATAAATTGAGCTGGAATCACGTCTGTTGTTCAAGTCTTCCACCATTGTGTACATCTGTCTACATACAAAGAGAACATGTGGATGTCCAAAGTATACACACACACACACACACAGACACACACACACTCTCTCCATAGAATAGAATCAAATGCCTTTATTGTCATTATACGCATGTGCAATACCTGTGCAACGAGATGGAAGCAACCCCTTCTAGTGTCAACAAGCTACAAGATACTGACATATTAGGAAAATGACATAGAAAAGAATATAAAAAATAAGTAGTGCAAAAGAAAAGGGGGAGGGGGGGGGGGCAAGGTGCACAGAAAAATGGCTTGAATGGCAGCATTATTTATATAATTCATAGCAGTGGATAATTGTAGAGATATCTTTTTACATAAAATCAATTAGATCATGTAATATTTTGTTTAAATCATTGTTAAATCTAGTGCTATATTATCGAAAAGAACACACATCTTAGGACCAGAGTTAACTGTTATCAAAGATTCTGGTTAAATTAACATGTCTGTCTTTATTTTTCTTCTATTTAGGGCAGCACTAGCTCTGGCAGCAAAGGGGGATCCACATAAAAAAAATAGGATTGTATTATTTATTTCAACTTAATATGGTACAAATTTCAAAATTATACTAAATATTCCGTTTTGCTGAAGATTATCATACTGTCAGAATCTCATACCGGCCCATGCTTAACTAAATGTTAACAGAAATGCGACAAAAAGGTAAAAACCAACTCAAATGCTGGAAAAGGCGCCAATTTTGTAAAAATTTGAGAAAAAAAAGAAGCGTCAAAGACAGTCATACAGTCGAAGATATTTGACTTTTCAAAAAACTACACGTCAGTAAACTATAGGTTAAAGGTCTGGCCCTGAAGGGGATTCTCATTTTCAGTTTGACCCCCCTGTTGAAGACCATGTGTAGCAGTTCTGGTGGCTGGGGTGTTTGTGGACTTAATTTGAGGTTGGCATCAATCAATTTCAATCAAAAAAATTCAACCAATCACGTGAGTTTGGTGCGACTTGCAATCTTGACCAATCACTAAAACCTTTTCGCAAATTAGACCAATAACCGAATTTTCCCTCTACTTCATCCAATCCCAGAAGTCCCACATGCCAGACTCTGTATTAGCATGTGACTCTGAGAGCCATGACTAAATACCGACCTGTTTGACTCGGCCGTGGTGCCCCGCCTTCTTTTTTCCTTTTCAGATTAGTACCACCTCATGCGTGAGGCGAGCTGTAGCTGGTCGTCATAGCAGGAAACTGCCGTGACCTAACGCAACACACACACAGAACATTGAAGGTGTGTTGTTTTTGATTCTCAGCATGTGGCTGTTTGCCAGAAGACACATTTAGTTTTTAAAGAAGCTGGAGGCAGCGACAAAACACAGCTGGATAAACTATTTTAACGCGGCGGGTTTGTTCAGAACCCCCCCCTCCCCCAACAATGATGACGTGGTGATTAGTGACAATTCTCTCCGACCAATCAGCAGTCTGCAGGTTTTCCCGTCACCTTCTGGTATCGACTCAGCTCGCTTGGAACCTCGGCTGAGATAAAACTACAAAAAGTACCTGTTAGCAACCCCAAAAAGAAGACTCGACTCGCAAATGAATAGCTGCGAGTCGAGTAGGTGCCATGCAGTGGAAAAACGCTTTTATACAGTGTGTGGATCAACCCCTTGTAGTGACGGGGTGAACCAGGCGGTGACTTTAGGTCTTGATAGGTGAAACCATAGCTAAAGTTCTTTAAACCTGCGGTCTCTCTAAATTCCAGCAGGGGGCGACTCCACTTGGCTCCAAAAAGAAGTCTGTTTCTATTCCCTTCCTCAGTCTTGATTTTGAGTTCTTGTCTTCAATACAGCATGTTCCCTTAGTAAAGTATGGCCATTGTAAGAAAATCATTGGTGGTTATGTAACGTATTAGAAAACATGTAAGAATCAGCCCACACCTTTCTGGTACAACATAGAATTCTTGATCACATATAAAGGAGAGTGGCAGTAACTCGGTCTGTAGGGAGCTGGGTTTGGGAACTGGACAGTTGCCGGGTCAAGTCCCCATACGGACAAAGTACGGCGTGTGTCACTTCCCCTCCTGGGCTCTGCTTACCCTCACTCACTCTGAAATCTCTCTATTTGTGCATGTAAAGGACCTGAGCACGGGTGTCATTCAGGCCTAATAATTGTATTTCCCCCCCAGGGGATCAATAAATGACATAAGGGCTGCAATAAACATATTCTACATGTCCTGTTAATGTAGATGCTTTAATTGAATTCATTCTGCGTTCTGAAACATTTGAACAGAGATACATGAAGCCTGAATCACACAGGGCAGCTGCCAGCCCAGATCAAACAGGATGCTGAGACAGTGAGACAGATGCTGAATGCAAACGCTGTTCTTTTCTTTTTCTCCATCTCCTCCACTTAAATTTGATGTTTTGCTTTTGGCACTAGCGGCTTGGGCTAGACAGACAATTTCAATCTGTCTCCGCCCCCTCTGAGTAGATGGAAGTAGTTAGGTTAATTTGTACCATTTTTGGACAACATGACTTGTTTAAAATGATATGTTTGTTGTGGGAGGATTTTCCTCAGCAGTCAGTAAAATCGGAAGTAATTGAAATTAATAAAGGATCTACAGGGGGTTATATAGATAGGATGGAGAACCGTAGAGTAGAAGGTGTGAAAGGAGAATTTGTCTATCAACGTTTCATTTCCGGGCTTGTTAAATTGCTGCAGTAAATTCCGCCAGATGTCCCATATTTCATCCTCTGTCCGTCCCCGTCCTCTGTCTCTGTGTTGGCGGTCTAACCTCTGGTGGATTTCTGAGGACTCTGCAGGGTAAATCCAGACAGCTAGCTAGACTATCTGTCCAATCTGAGGACTATGGTTACCTGGTCCTCAGATCTCTGCAGGGTAAATCCAGACAGCTAGCGAGACTATCTGTCCAATCTGAGGACTATGGTGACCTGGTCCTCAGATCTCTGCAGGGTAAATCCAGACCGCTAGCTAGACTATCTGTCCAATCTGAGGACTATGGTTACCTGGTCCTCAGATCTCTGCAGGGTAAATCCAGACAGCTAGCTAGACTATCTGTCCAATCTGAGGACTATGGTTACCTGGTCCACAGGTCTCTGCAGGGTAAACCCAGACAGCTAGCTAGACTATCTGTGCTTAGCCCCGCCCAAGATGACTGTGATTGGTTTAAAGAAATGCCAATGAACCAGAGCATGTTTTTCTCCCCTCCAGGAATGCTGTGTGGACTAGCCAGACCTTCCTGTGCAGCACTGTGGAGGAAGGTCTGGACATGCGAGACTAATGGAGAATGGACGGAATAGTAACTACAGTAACTAGTAACTAAAGTTGTCAGGTGAATGTAGTGGAGTACAAAGTAGAAAGTGGCATAAAAAGACTCAAGTAAAGTACAAATATGTCAACATTTGGACTGAAGTACATTACTTAAGTAAATGTACCTAGTAGTTACATTACATCATTGCAGGCTGGTCGTAAGAAGCTGAGCAGAAAAGTCAGGAAAACCCCACTGGAAACTGGAAATGAAAACTTGATGAACTGACGAGGAGGACCAGAGGGAGAGTAGTCCGATCAATTAGACAGCCCCCTGAACGTCGATTGCAATCATCAGTCGGGGACCCCTCAGTCGACTGAGATTCTTCCAGGCAAGCACTTTTCTTTTTGGTCAGTCAGTCAGCTCTCCTCGCTGTTACGCTGCTCTCTAGGGTAAAATCATTCCACTACGTTGAGTTGTCCCGTCCGTTAGGCCTTGTGCGTTCAGTAGGGCTGTAACCATATGCGATATGAAACCGAAATCGCAACACTAAGATCCACGAACCTGTGTCGCGGAGTGAGAAGGCAGAATCGTGACCCCTTCCAACTCCCAGAGTTATCTTCCCGCCCAGACCCAGTGCTACCACATCTTTAAATTACTATTAGTATTAGTCCTTTTGGTGCTTTTCCCCCATTTTGTTGAATACATTGAGCTAACTATAAAGACAGCTAAAAGCCAAGGGGGGGGGGGGGGGGGGG
>NC_048421.1:23850594-23866798 GCF_013103735.1 Etheostoma cragini
GCTTAGAAATTAAGTGTTAACGAGCAGTTGGACAGGTGTACCTAATAAAGTGGCCGGTGAGTGTATATATGTGTGTGTGTGTGCTGTACCTCCAATGTAGAGCGGCGTTCAGTTGCTTCCCTAAACTCTGTCATCCAGAGACCCAAACAGGGCTCTCTGTGTCTGTTAGATGATCTAGATGAGGTATTGTCATATGACACATAATGCACAGCAGATTATAGGGTAGGTGGAATTTTACTTGAAATATTGTGTCTTTATTCTATTTCTTTTCATAATTTCATGACTCTGTAAATGGGCACAAAGTTTTAAAGATGAGCAGAAATCTTGTTGAAACACATCTGAGCTATTACATGGTTTATTTATTATAAAGAATTTATGTAGCCTTATAATTAACATGAATAAGTTCCACATGCACATTTGTAGAGGTTACTTCCCCAACAAAAGACGCAGTAGAGGAGGGAGGAGTAGATCATGCCTAGGCCCACATGTCTTGACTCAGCAGAGAAAACATTAAATGAGAAAAGTTGATCTACAGGAGAATAAATATTCGAAAAGAAATACAGAATGATAAGCCTGAAAGCCTGCCATAATAATATACCATACATTTTTATATTTCCATTGTCCTCTGGGGGTGGGACCTCGGACACCCCACATCAAATGTCTCCCCACGTTTGATGACATTTTTCAACCCCTGGACCCCTGGATAGGGACGCTCCCCATCGGAGTGTAAATGTGTGTGACTGTGTGTCTGATGAGCAGGTGGCACCTTGTACAGCAGCCTCGGCCACAGTGTGAATGTGTGTGAATGGGGAATGGTTCCTGGACTATGGGAAAGCGCTTTGAGTAGTAGCGCTTTGTGGTCGTTGAAAGCTTGAACCGGCCCTGGTCGGTAGGGATCGGCGCAGGACCATTCTGCAAATCCGGTGTTTGTAGCTGAGCTGGACAGAGAATATAATTAATAATTAATAATAAAAAATAGATAGGTGATGCTGTTCTCCGTGAAGCTGGCTGGACGTGGTTTAGTGTTTAATGTGGACTGACTGCGTCAGACTCCATTTAAAAATAGCCTTTGCAGTGTGGTAACTTAGGTGGAAGTTTGGCTTTGTGAACTCTGATTAATTTGTCATGCAGTTATCACACCAGTCATAATTTGGTTTGAAGGAAAACACAGTAAGTAAAAGGAATGAAAAAACATCTTTTGGAAATTGATCTTAACGCCTCAAAAAGAATTGGGGAAATCCGACCTTTAAGGACACCAATTTTCTTTGTGGATGAATATTGTACCATAAATAAATAAATGTTCTTCCTTAAAATACAGGGGCACAAGTATACACCCCCCTATGTTAAAATACAAGGGCTATAAGTATACACCCCCCTATGTTAAAATACAGGGGCACAAGTATACACCCCCCTATGTTAAAATACAGAGGGCATAAGTATACACCCCCCTATGTTAAAATACAGGGGCATAAGTATACACCCCCCTATGTTAAAATACAGGGGGCAAAAGTATACACCCCCCTATGTTAAAATACAGGGGGCATAAGTATACACCCCCCTATGTTAAAATACAGGGGCATAAGTATACACCCCCCTATGTTAAAATACAGGGGCATAAGTATACACCCCCCTATGTTAAAATACACGGGCATAAGTATACACCCCCTATGTTAAAATACAGGGGCATAAGTATACACCCCCTATGTTAAATTCCAATAGAGGCGGTCAGATTTTTATTTTTAAAGGCCCACCGTACTGATCTGATTTCATTGTTTTATTGCACTACAGACTATAGACTACTTCTTTTAGATACTGTATATAATATACTGGATGGTCTTTTGGTAAAGTAGCATTGATCACTTTGAGGGTCGGGGGGATCTAACCGTTTGTACAACTATACTCAAAATATCAATAATAAAACAGCGTGTGAACTAAACAAGCTGAGCTAACTTTATGAGACACAAGAGGACAGACAGAGCTGAAGAGCCCAGGTGGGAGCCCCGGTGGCAGGGCAGACGCAGAGCCGATCACCTTAGGGGCCATTGCATCTGTATATCCAGCAGGTAGTTCCGCAATGTTCCTCCCTCTGAGACCCAAGTGATTTTTTAATTCTTAATCACAAAATAATTACAAAGCAGTTTGCTGTCTCTTTTCCATGGAAGGGGGGCGAATGGGCGATGCTTCTTACAGACTGTCACACAGTCACACATGTTGAATTATCACATTAAGAGGCAGAGAATCCACTAAACATGTGATCCACAGAGAGCAGGAGAATGAGAGAGAAGCCATCGCTAACTGTTAAGCTAAAGTAGCTAACAGAACTGAATAGCGGGTAAACAATCGCAGAGTTACGATAAAGTTGCTGAAAGACGGAGACAGCTATGAGTGCTTGAGTGAACTGGTGAAGGTTTAAATTTAAAGTGGATAATTAGCCGCTGGAATGAAGAATCTATCCATCACTCCATTCACATCGCTACATTTTGGTTGAAAAAAACAATTATTTTCCCCTACGTGTCCCGCTCTCATTCCCCCTTCTCTGGTGTGTCCGCGTCCCTAAACCGGAGACCTTTGGAAACACTTCTGACCCCCTTGTTCTTTGGCAACAACACAGATAGCTGTTTATTCGATATTTAAATTACTTTCTTTATTTAGCTGAGTGTCCTTACGTTTTATTGTGAAAGGGACCACAGGCTGGGGGGGGGGGGGGGGGGGGGGGGGGGGGGGGGGGGGGGGGGGGGGCAGGTGTGACTGGATGCTTTTTGACAGCGGGTCTACTCGACTCCTGTCCGGTGGAATTCAGGCCTCTGGTAGACAACAAACATCACTTCACCTCTGCTGTGACGGAGAAACAACATGCTCTCATTAAGTCACCTGGCCTTAGCATCTCTCTTCTTTATGATCCCCATAGGTCCTTTGTTCCTTTCCTCTAAATTCAAGATCATTATTTCATAGAGGCCTATGTAGAATACAGTCTGACCGTCCAATTATTTAGTTTAATAAGAAAAACCGTCAGTGCTGCTTTATTTCTGTCCCCACCTAATTCAAATTCCCTAGGCTCTTGAATGGCATTCTGGTTACTCAGGAAACCGTAACAGAGTATCAGAGTATCAGAGTAACAGAGTAACAGAGTTAAAGTATCTGCCAGCACAGGTCTTCAGTGGTCTTAATTTGTGGACTTGATGCAAAGAGACCAGAGAAGAAGAAAAAAACTACCCTAATCAGAGATCAATACATTTTTATCTTTTGAATGAGAGTGACCAGCGGTTGTTTCCATATCCCTGCCTCTGCTGAATCATTTCTTATCTTTATATTTAAATGATCTCAAAGTTATCACTGCTACTAGTAAAACTGGTCTGTAGTGCGGTAGAATGATAAAATCTGAGGAGCAGTTGCTTGTATTTAGTCTTAAAAGTGAGCGTCTACAAAACGACTCGTTGAGTTTAGGAAAAAGATCAGATTTGGCTTAAGTTGGGAGGAGTCATGCTGTGCTAACATTGAGATTTCTAATAACACGTAACTTTCTGTATGGGTCATAGTGGGGTTAAAGGTTATATAAAGTATGGTTGCATATAACACTTTGGCTCCGGGGAATTGGGTATTTGTCTTAATATGCAGAATGCAGATTAATGGCCATGTCAGCCTTCATTGTCATCCAATGTAGTTGTGTCTTACTTTTTGCAGAACTTCAGCAGACACTGAGTGTCAACTCAATTCTTCTTGTCTGGTAAAATCAATTCGGTGTAATGGGATTCCGATTCCTCTCTCATCGACTACTCTCCCCATTCCTGTCCCTCTGCTCACGATCGATTCGTCAGGAATGAGGGGTTTCATTTTCTCTCCACAGAAGATGTAGATCCTGATGCAAAGTGCTGACTGGATTTGCCCCTAGGGGAGTTTGCTTGTTGCTGCTATTTTCCTCCCCCACCCCGCCTATTGATGTTTCCTTACTAAGCTGAATGGTCTGTTGTGTCTGTTTAGGGGTGTCAAAGGTGTCAGACACTTGTCCTGTTTCCTTTCTTCGTGTCAAGTGAGAGGATGTAAGCGTGCTGCTGGTATGTGACCTAAACTTAATTAGCTGAGACAAGCTCAATGCCTTCCATTCAACTGAAGGCTAATTAAGTAATCCGGGAGGCCTTGCTCCGTGCATTTCAGTGTCTTTTTAATCAGGGATTTTGCGGTTGCTGCAGTCTTTACATCCAAAAAGCTGAACTGTGAGTTGATTGGAGCGGCATCTTTACAAGTCTTTTGTTTTTTAAGTGTAGAAAATTGAAGGTGTATCTGAGAAGGCCAGGATTGATAGAGTGACTAAAAGGGCCGGGGAAAGGGTGGGAGAGTTAAATACAGTGGATCAGGAATATGACAATCGTCTGGTAAAAATGACAGAAAGTAACAAGGGACCCGGCTCCCCGTCTTCATGGTAATCCGACTGTAGGGTTTAGGCGGGCTAAGGCCTCCCGTGACACCAACTCTTTTTTATACCTGAGACTTTCAGACAGCACAACAAGCACTTTGAACGTACATTTTTATAAGTTCTGTACTGTATTTATGTATTGCATGGTATTGTATATTGTATTTATTGTAGGGTATTTACGCTGTAGTTTTATGGACATTAAGGCAGGTATGAGGACTGCAATTTCCATTTTTATGGATGAAATAAACTTGGACTTGGATCCATTGATTCTAATGATCATTTTGTGTCTGATGACATTGTGTCTTGCACATTGTGTCTTGTTTTTCTAAACAAAACTTGTCAAAAGAAAGAAAATCTGACCTTTGGCGAGTTGGGGAGGGCAATTTCCCAAGATGCAACATACACAAAAGGGAAGGCAAAGACATTTCCTCGTTCTCAGCCAAGGAAGACACATTACCAACGCTGCAGTATTTACCACCACGCATAGCCTAGCAGCTAGCGGAGTGTCCTTCTGCTTATAGTTTTATCCTGATACAACGCCGCGGTTGAATTTCAGCCTGCGTGCATGTTTAGCCTAAAACAGAGCAGGGTTTTCAGATGGAAAATGGTTATTATTGCCATGTTTTAGGTTGTACCAATAGGTCAGTCTGAGAAAAAAATGTTTTGAATATTATCGACTTTCAAAAGTTAGTAAAAACCAGGGAGAGGAATGCCAGAAGTTATCAGAGGAAAGGAGGCGCTTGTGGTTAGAAAAGCTCAAGCTCGCTCAGGGTGTAGATAGCAAACTGGGGCTCTTTGAGATGGAAACAAACTGAGAGTCACTTGGTTACACCTTGATGATCGCAATGTTGTCAAATAATTAAGATTAGGTTGATTAAAGACGTTATAGCATTAAGACTTGGTACTGTGTCTCCCCCCATCCACACACCGTCTGGTTATAGGCCTCCTAATCTTTGTAGGATATAAGGTCTGCAGCTGCTTATGGGCGAGAACGTAACGTGCATGCTTCAATCCATAAAATAAAAACTAGACGGAGGCAGGGCAGTACAGCCCGTCCAGGCTCCTCTTACTACCCTGTCTCTCTTAGTTCTGCTGTACTAGTTTTAGACTGCCGGGGGACTTCCTTTGACACACCGAGCTCCTCTCTTCTTTATCTTCCCATTTGTGTGCATCCATGACCCAAAAATACTTGTTACCCCCCAACGGCCCTGTCAGACTCCGCCTACCAAGAGCCTGGGCTGGCCCAGGTTTCTTCCTAAAAGGAGTTTTTCATCGCCACTGTTGCACTAGTTGCTTGCTCTTGGGAAATTACTTGAATTGTTGGGTCCTTGTAAATTATAGAGTGTGGTCTAGACCCCCCCATGTTTCCGTAACTGTCAGGACTAACTGTCACTAACCCCACCCCCTTTTCCAACCGTCTTGTCTGTGATTGGCTGGAGTGGTTTGTTGTGTTTTGGTGCCTATCCTGTAACTCTAGTGTTTGACGTTTACTAACCCCGTGTTGTCTCCAGAGTTCCGGGCTTTTTCAGGGGGCGGGGGTGAGGCGGGGCCAGCTAGCGGATCAGTGTCCATCTTTTCTATCTTTGTCTGCTAGCTGCTTGGTGCTGAGCAGGAAGTGTACAGTGAGTTTATTAGAGCTGAAAAAAACCCACTGGTTTCATTGTGGTTTGTACCTACCTTATGCAAAGATACATACAAGTACAGTATTTCAATCTGTATGTGTTCACCTGAAAAAGGTATGCATTATTAGTCATCAATTCTTGTCACAGCTCTTGAAAGTGGAGTTTCCCCGTCTATCCCATTGCTGCTACTTGATCCGCTTATGTGGCAGCTGAAAATGTGCAGGTACTCACAGGAAATTAAAACCGAGCAGGCACAATCTCTAATGCCTGTTATCTCTACTCAACCTGGGTCCATCCAACTTGCTTTTTCTTTTTATTAATAAACTCGTCTTGGCATCATTTGGAGGTAACTTCTGTATTTTTAGCTTGGACCATATTTTACCATGTGTTTGTGTCTAGTTGGCTGATGGCAAGGGACATTGGTCCAGTATGAAGACCACTGCAGCGGGCTTTGGCAAAACAAGCTGCAATGTAACGATAACGGGCAATTGTGTCCTCTGTCTTAGTGTCCGACTATATTGTGGAATGGATCCCTAAAAACGTAACCTTTTAGTTAAAGAGTAAGATCCTTTTTGTTTAACATGCAACAGCCCCGACACCCCCATCACCAAACCCACCAGACTCCGTGTAAATAGGGCTGTCAAGCTGCACGCTGAATTGTACCAGGAAATTATTGCGAAAAACACTAATATTGTCATGGGCTTGTTCCCTCTTTCCTAAGTCAATTTTTCATTTTGTCCACTGAAACAGACTGGAAAAACAAGATGTTGACATACGGAATAATCTTGTGTAGGAGGCGTGTGTAGAAATGGGTTGGTCTTAAACTAATGCTTAAGAGGTCAGGAATACATGATCTACAAAGAGCCAAAAGGCCACAGGTTTCTCTTTCTTTTTTTCTAAGATTATAGAATAAGAGTTTTATGATTTTCAACACCATTATTTTAGCCAAAGCAGCTGCAACCCACAAGTATAGTCTTTTAATATCCTATACAAGTTTTATGGGAACCCATAGTGTGTGTGTGTGTGTGTGTGTGTGTGTGTGTGTGTGTGTGTGTGTGTGTGTGTGTGTGTGTGTGTGTGTGTGTGTGTGTGTGTGTGTGTGTGTGTGTGTGTGTGTGTGTGTGTGTGTGTGTGTGTGTGTGTGTGTGTGTGTGTGTGTGTGTGTGTGTGTGTGTGTGTGTGTGTGTGTGTGTGTGTGTGTGTGTGTGTGTGTGTGTGTGTGTGTGTGGCAGAGCTGTAGTCAAGTCCACCTTTGTGAAGTCCAAGTCAAGAACGAGTCCAAATGAGACAATGAGAGAGTCAATGCCAAGACAGAAAATAAAGAATCCTCTTCAAAACGTACCTGATATGAGAGACAGTATATATTCAATTCAGATGATAATGTTGCTTTATTAATTGTAATAATCAAAAAGCAAGGGCCATAAAACACTACATCAAAATATTATCCACGAAAAATATAAAATGTCAATTTCCCCATTGTTAAGCTTATGACTTGTCCTGAATAATTCATAGTATAAAGTGCTCACTGATATAAAGGAGATTGATACCTGATGATTGAGGTATTTGATGCAGCCAGGCGTGTACCAGGCGTGTACCATGTGTACCAGGCGTGTACCAGTTGTGTACCAGACGTGTGCTAGGCGTGTGCCAGGCGTGCGCCAGGCGTGTACCAGGCGTGTACCAGGCGTGTGCCAGGTATGTTACAGGTGTGTGCCAGGCTTGTACCATCCGTGTACCAGGCATGTGCCAGGCGTGTGCCAGGCCTGTACCATCCGTGTACCAGGCGTGTGCCAGGCGTGTACCATCAGTGTACCAGGCCTGTGCCAGGCGTGTGCCAGGTATGTTACAGGTGTGTGCCAGGCTTGTACCATCCGTGTACCAGGCGTGGGCCAGGCCTGAGCCAGGCGTGTGCTAGGTGTGTACCAGGCCTGTACCAGTTGTGTACCATGTGTGTACCAGTTGTGTACCATGTGTGTACCAGGCGTGTAGCAGTTGTGTACCATGTGTGTACCAGGCCTGTGTCAGGCAACCAATCTCCATGCCTGTCCTGGATGGATTTTATATTAAATGAATGCCTGCTTCCTGAACGTGAATGCTTCATCTATGGTTTTATTTTGAAGGAGGAAGTTACTTTAGAACAAAGGATGCTGACTTAGTCGAGGCCAACAAGAAAATGTGGCGAGTCCAATGGCCGAGTCCGAATGCCAACAAGCCCAAGACGAATCAGAGACAACAGAAAAGCGCCTTGAGTCCAGAATACACTACTACACTAAAGCCTGTATGTGCAACTGTAACCAGTTAGTTTTACAAGATTTTCACAAGACCAACTAAGACACTATAGTGTCATTATGAGATTACTATTAAAATTAAGATAAACCTTTCAGTGTGCCTGTGGTGGTTGATTGGCAAGGACCAATTAACTACCCTTGGGCGCACGCTCTACCAGGTGCGCTACCCAGGTGCTCCCATCTGCAAATTTTGAACTGTTGTCCTTTGGCAAGACACAAGCACCAGCAGACAGTTTTCCTTACACTATGTACAGTAGTTATCACAACACAAAGTGCTGGGACTGCAAACGCACCCCATAAAAGTATCTGATCAGGAATCCTCAATTAAAGCTATAGTGCGTAGTTCCTGTCTCCCCCATGAGGAATTGTAAGTTATGACAACAAAGCTGTTGGCGTGTCCATGTGATACAAGCCTTCCGTGATCACACCCTTTTTTAATACCTAAAAGTTACGCACTAAAGCTTTAACAGTGGTGGTGTCCGGGGTTTATAGGGTTTCTGCTGCTTGTCCACAGCTCTAGTTAAACATGCTGTTCCGCAGCCTGTTGCCTGTTCCTGGTCTGGTTCCTTTAGGTCTGGATTATGATAACACTGGACTCTGTGCTAGGTAACAATCTGTTGTCCGGTTAGATCAGTTGGCAGAGCAGGCGCACCTATGTAGAGGTTTGCTCCTCGACACAGGGGCCAAGGGTTTGACTCAGACCTGTGGCCCTTTTCTGCATGTCATTCCCCCCCCCCCCCCTCACTCTGTCCTCTTTCATATCTTCATCTGTCCTGTGGAAATAAAGGCCAAAAAAGGATCTTAAAAATAGAGATGAATATCCAGCACTGCTCCCACACTTAATTTTTTTGATTTTGGGGGGGGCTTTGCCGCCTTTATTTGATAGGACAGCTAGGTGAGGGAGGGAGAAAACATGCAGGAAATCATCACAGGTCAGATTTGAACCCTGGACCTCTGCGTTGAGGCATGAACCTCTACGTACAGTGGTTAGAAGGGGGCATAAATATACACACCCCTATGTTGAACTCCCATAGAGGCAGGCACATGGGGGTACTAAGTCCAGGATACTATGCATAGTATGCATACTAGCCTGGACTAGTGGAAGTCCAAACTCAGGATGCATAGCATCCCGATCCATGAAATAACTGGCCTTTTATAGTAAAAATGGGCCTGCCTCTATTGAAATTTAACAAGGGGGGGGGGTGTATATGTATTTTAAGGAAAAACATGTATTTAAGAAAAGAAAATTGGTGTCATTAAAAAGGTTGGATTTTCCTGAACATTTTGGAATTAAGGCATTAAGATTGATTTCCAAAGATGTTTTTTTTCCGTCTTTTTTATCAACGTTAGCCTGGGGGTATAAACTTATTCAAGCCACTGTATATGTGTGCTTGTGTACACTTGCACCGTGCCAACATGGCCACCTTTTTGCTGACCTGTGAGGAAGCGCTTTGCTCACGGCTTAGCTCAGCACCAGGATGCCCGTCTCTATGGCAGAACATACATAGAGTGCATGTGTGTGACACCTGTTCACCTAAAGTTCACCTGTTCCAGTAACGTAACACCTCCGTGGGGTACCTTGATATTCATGTACTGTCCCAGGAACCCAGATCCCCGTCTCACTGCACCTGCAGCCTTCCTCCCTCGTCTACAGGGGGCAGCCTTGTAACTGGAAACACTTGAATACCCATCACTTTAGTTTTTGTCCTTTTTTTGTATTGCTCCCTTGTGTGTGAGCATGCGTGTATGTGCCTCTCTGGGATTGGGTCCGGGCTTGTCGGATTTCTCAGTGGGGATTGGATAATCCCATAATCTGATAACGACCCACTGTGCAGATTTAGTGATTAAAGTTGAGGCAAAGGGTTGTTGCCATGGCTGCCAAATAGAAGAAGAAGAAGTGTGTGTGAGGGTGTGTGTGTCTGTATGCATTTTAAATGATTCCCCTCACACACACGACTAGTTGGTCCTGTTGATCTGCTCTGCACCTTAGTATTTGCTGCATGGACATGATTTTTATTCACTATTTTCAAACTTTTGTGTGTGTGTGTGTGTGTGTGTATGTAGGGGGGGGAGACAAATGCCGAAGTAGTGCTGACATCTGTGTGTGCAATATTGCCAAGTAGGGTTTCACATACATGGAATTTGCCTTGCTACTTAAGTGTGTAAGGGATGAAAATGGGCAGATATATTGATCAATCAATGTGCAGTTGTTCACAGTATGAAGTATTAAGAATATGTGCAATTCAAAAAGTGGACCACAGTGAGATTTGGAGACCTTACATTGCGTCCATGGGGTGGAACAAAGGTTGCGTGTCCGTGAGGGCTCCCGGGCTCTGTTGATGAGGAC
This sequence comes from Etheostoma cragini, assembly GCF_013103735.1. Classification (NCBI taxonomy): domain Eukaryota; kingdom Metazoa; phylum Chordata; class Actinopteri; order Perciformes; family Percidae; genus Etheostoma; species Etheostoma cragini. The sequence continues at coordinate 23,861,263 of NC_048421.1, forward strand.
AGCTGAAGTCAGGAAGCAGGACGAAACTCTCTTGCCAGGGGGGGATGGGGTGGGGAAGGGTTGGACAGAATCGTTCCTGCGTGCCTCAGCGTCCTGTAGGCGTACCGAGGGGGGGAGTGTGTACTCCATGATGTAGCAGTGCAGAAGTGCATCGTCATTGGTTTTGGGAGGTTGAACCACGTACAGGAATACATCCTCTGCTGGGCGTTCTTGGTATGGGCTGATGTCCAGCTCCACGACGGGTCCAGTGTCCTGAGGGTGGCCAGGAAGCTGATCTAAGCCCTCTCCAGACAAATGGACCATTGTTTATTTAAGAGCACTATTATGGTCAGTATTTATTTACCATTGGCCTTATTATAGGTTTGCTTTATGTTAATGTGATCCTGAAATCCTCGTTGCTGTTTCCCCAGATCAACCAGGACCGACCATTACTGTAAAGGCTACTAACTCTTAAAGCCACAGTGTGTAGTTTGTCTCCCCCATGAGCAATTCTGAGTAATGACAACAAAACTCTTGTTGCATCCACATGGTACAAGCCTTCCGTGATAGTGCTCTCCTTCTCCACACTGTTGCTCATAACCAAGGAGGACACGGAGGATTAAAAGAAACACGTTGGACTCTTCAGAAGAGGTCATTAGCTCCCCTTCTTCATACGCCACCATCTTCTGAACACAGTCACACTGAGACATCCAGAGAGAGTTGTGTGGAGCTGAGAGTCTTAATTCGCTTTGTAGCAACTCATTTGGCTTGAATGTAACGGACGTTCATTAATATCAAAGTAATAATATGCTTTTTTATTGTTAAGAGCTCAGTGGCATGGCACATTGGTCACTTAAAACATGTGTGTTACATTTTAACGTATGTTAAACACGCAGAGATTTGAAGGGTATGTACGGACTTATCTAACCCTGGGGGGGTACGGTGAATACGCTAAAGTCCCAATAAGTTGGCGTGAATACGGAAGCTAAAAACTCTTTTTGTGTTCATCTGTTTGATAAAAATAATAAAATGTTTTAAGACCCAAAGCACATTGCCAAAACCAGTCACATTGACAGTCGGTGAATATATGAGAACACCCTGCGGCCTCCAGCTCTTTGGTTCAGGTTTAAAGCCCCCTCCAGTTCGTTCTTTCAGTTCTTACAAAGATGCTTTGAAGAACCGCTTAGCCGCTCTAGGTATTAGATTTAAAAAATGCAGGATTTCATATGTTATGTAATCCAGCAGCAAATCAAAGTGAACACAAGTCCCCCAAATCAGATGGTCATTTAAGAATACTGGTGGCTTACCTGAACATTGGCTTGGCATTTTGAAAAGAAAAATATGCAAACGCACCAAATTATTGCAAAAGAAAAGAAGCTGCTGATAGATAAGGCTTCAGGTCCCGAGAGAGACGCATGTCTCTCTGAAGGAACGCACTGCCCTTGATTTTCTCACAAATACATGCATATGTGCATAATCTTGTTTGTTCCAGTAAAAGGTTCAGGTTCAGACAAACAGAAAAGAATGGATTATGAAGTAGTCCTCTGATCACAGCTGCAAGAAAAACCGTGTTCCTCTGGGTCCAGGTTTCTGGCTTTAGACTTGTTAGTGTACACTTTATACAATACAGTATATATATATATATATATATATATATATATATATACAGTATATACCCAAAGTGCTGAGTGTAGTAACGTTCAATTTAATTTAATTTCAAGTGCAATATCACCATCAGACATGTACAACAGGGAATTCAGTAGAAGTTAGGATTAAAAATGTATCCATAAAAGTGAAAATAAAAAAGTGTAAAAATGAGAGGTAAAGGAAGTGATAATAAGGTCAACAATGTTTGGGAAAAAAGAACGTTTTGATGTAAAGTTAGCGATAGAGCTGGCTTCTCTGACATAGTTCCCCTTGTGGGACTAATAATAATAATAAAGTTAGGTAATACTGTTAATATTATATAACGGAAGGTATGGTGCTCGATAAGAGAAGGCACAGTGGCCTGTCCTAAGGTAAAAAAGACCTTAGGAATTTGTAGAAGGTTGGTACCCAGGGGGGTATAGTCAGTCTCTCCAGAAACACGGGATTGTGCAATCGCATAATTCATTGCATAATCAGCCAAAATCCGGATGTATACGCGGGGGCTGCAGTTCTTCAAATACGCCGCGCTTTCGCCGCATAAATTGCCGATTTCCACGCAAAATAATGCAGGTCTTGCATAATTTCATGATAAAAGTTACAAATATCTTAGCAGACAGTTGAAAAATGTTGCGTTTACTTCACACAGGAGCAGCCATTTTCCCTTGTTGCCATGGAAACGTTATGAAGTGATGTAATTACGCGACAAGATGAGTACTTTTTCATCAAACCGCAGTTTTTGCAAGTTCCCGCAATTTCATTGCGTAAAATTGCAAAAAATACCCCGCATACGCCATCGCATTTTTCAGACCATTCAGCCAGTGTGTGTGTGTGTTCTGAGTGACAGTGTGTTTGTGTGTGTGTGTGTGTGTGTGTGTTTCAGTGTGTTTCAGTGTGTTCTGAGTGACAGTGTGTGTGTGTGTGTGTGTGCGTGTCTCAGTGTGTTCTGAGTGACAGTGTGTGTGTGTGTGTGTGTGTGTGTGTGTGCGTGTGTGTTTGTCTCAGTGGGTTCTGAGTGACAGTGTGTGTGTGTGTGTGTGTGTGTGTGTGTGTGTGTGTGTGTGTGTGTGTGCATAGTGAGGCTGTACAAGGACGTGGAATTGAGTAGAATTTCCTGAACGGATATGATTTGAATTCACTATTCTCAACCTTGTGTTCAGTTACTTCCCATTCCACCAGTAATGTCCTTATAGGGGGACATGCTAGGACATTTTTACCAAATGAAACGACAGCAGCGCCAAGTTGACATCAGTGCTCCTAAAGCCTGAGTCTGGGTCAGTACCAGCCCCCGGGTTAGTTAAGAGGCTGGACCGTCTCCAGCTCCTTCTAATCTCAACCCCTCGGTAACATCCCAACCTTGGCCTGGCTCTAGAGGGTCACTGGTGTGGAGGAGGAGACAGTAATGGTTGTTTGGTGTGTTTTTTTAAACCCTAAATGAATGAATTACAAAAGTCAAAGTATACCCCTTTATTTGAACTAAAGACAATTAACAAAAAAATAGTTAATATAGTTTTAATGAATGCCTCTCCCCAGGTCAGATTTTTTTATACATTGTCGTGTTTCTTTAGAAAACAACAACGGACAAATAGAGTCTTGCTTTAGATGTAAAGTTATTCACTGTCAAAGTAACGTCAAAATGAATGGGAGTCAATGGAATGCTAAAGACAGGTGATGGCTTGTTAGCATCAAGCTTCGTAGACGCTCGCTCACCCCCTTGGTAAAGACAGATTGTGGACACATTTGGATAAAGCTATAGTGCGTAGTTTCTGTCGCCCCCATGGGGGATTCTAAGTCACGACAACAAAACTGACAGCACGTCCACTTGGTACAAGCCGTTCAGCAGCAAGCTGCAAGCTTATCTAACGTCTTGAACCCACACAAAACTGGTTGACCCTGAGCAGTGGGAAGGTGCTGACTGTTTTGGAGTAAGTGAGTAGCCCTCTTATAATGTCCTATAATAAGCACATTGTTGTGCCATAAGGATTTGTGTGTATTATCCTCCTGCCATAAGCTTATCATCTCCCCATCAATGGGAACTCTTCATTATGTGCTTGTCAGCCATAGTGCATCATAAGACGGAGTAAGCAATGCCAATGTTAACGAGAGTCAGATCCAGGCGGTTCCACAAAAACCGAGGCATGTTCCAAAGGCTGAAAGTGCCTCTAGGTTTTGCCAGGTATGTTTTCAGCTGTTTCACAGTAGTCAAGTAGTTGTTGTGCCTGCATGCCAGGGATTATGAGGCTATGCTGGCTGATGTGATATTCTATGAAATCTTCACATGTATTTAGCTTGATAGTAAAAATGTTGGTTATTTATTTGTGTTTGTACCAAATGAATGGTTAGTCTGCATGGCTATACAGTACGCTTATTAAAGTTGCCGGTAGCTAATATTGTTGACATATCAAGTAGCTTTAAATGTTTTAATGTTTCCCACATTAAGAACTGAACTGTCTGCAGACTTTGTATCCGTCTGTGAATCGGGATAGCTCTGGTAATCTCCACACATGCGTAGTACAGCAGCAGGGGTGGGGAGGTGCTGAATCCCTACCAGGCTCATGGATTGTGGTTCACTAGCTACATGTGTCTTACCAAAAACTGATCATCCGCCAAAAACTCAAAAACTGTCTGCCAAGTCTTGCTAATGGGTATTTATTGCTCCGGTGCCGCAGATAATTCCGCCAGATATGCTTCATGTTCAGCCAGATGTCCATACCTTCCTCTGTCTCTGTGTTGGTGTTCCAACCTCTAGGGGATTTCTAAGGACTATGGTTACCTGGTCCTCAGATCTCTGCAGGGTAAATCCAGACAGCTAGCTAGACCAGCTGTCCAATCTGAGGACTATGGTTACCTGGTCCTCAGATCTCTGCAGGGTAAATCCAGACAGCTAGCTACACCAGCTGTCCAATCTGAGGACTATGGTTACCCGGTCCTCAGATCTCTGTAGGGTAAATCCAGACCACTAGCTAGACTATCTGTCCAATCTGAGGACTATGGTTACCTGGTCCTCAGATCTCTGTAGGGTAAATCCACACCACTAGCTAGACCAGCTGTCCAATCTGAGGACTATGGTTACCCGGTCCTCAGATCTCTGTAGGGTAAATCCAGACCACTAGCTAGACCAGCTGTCCAATCTGAGGACTATGGTTACCCGGTCCTCAGATCTCTGCAGGGTAAATCCAGACAGCTAGCTAGACTATCTGTCCAATCTGAGGACTATGGTTACCTGGTCCTCAGATCTCTGCAGGGTAAATCCAGACAGCTAGCGAGACTATCTTTCCAATCTGAGGACTATGGTTACCTGGTCCTCAGATCTCTGCAGCTTTGTGATAGCCTTCTTTAAATATTTATATGTATATTTCTTATGCTTGAAATGCACAAATTTTATAATGGCTAAGGAAATATTTTGCTGACTTTTGAAGGGCTTTATGTTGACAAAAATTAGTCCAAAAAAGCAGCAAAGGTTTTTAAACAAAGCAACAAATATTTTGAAAATAGTAACAAAAATGGAAAACAAAGATATTTTACCTTTTTTCTATGAAATAAGAGCATGTCATGCCTTGAATGTGATACTTATTTTCCAGTGTGGCCCTTAGTCAGAATGAATTTGATGCCCCTAAATTAGACCATCATTATAGTTTTTAAGTGTTCATATTCTGCTCATTTTCAGGTTCATAATTGTGTTTTGAGGTTGTACCAGAATAGGTTTATATGGTTTAATTTACAAAAATACCAAATATTTGTTGTACTGTACATTGCTGCAGCTCCTCTTTTCACCCTGGGTGTTGAGCTCTCGGTTTTAGCTCCAGAGTGAGACATCTCAATTCTGGTCTATCTTTGTTAGGAGTCGCACATGCTCAGTACCTAGGTAAGGACTACTAGCCAGTCAGAAGCAGAGTATGAGGGCCCTGACAGT
>NC_048421.1:23866898-23875461 GCF_013103735.1 Etheostoma cragini
GACTACTAGCCAGTCAGAAGCAGAGTACGAGGGCCCTGACAGTACCTAGGTAAGGACTACTAGCCAGTCAGAAGCAGAATATGACATGAAACATTTCTCATATTGACATAAAACTGGATTCAACGATCACGTAACACTCTGTGATGGGTGTTTCCCAAACACAACTGTATATCGAACCAAGACGAGATGAATGACCTTGTTCACTAAATTAATTATAAAATAATCATTATATTACATTTCTGTTGATTGATTCCGCTACAGCCTAAACACTGGTCTTCTAAAACAAGTGTGTACTACAGTGTGACCCCTCATCTCTACTTGTGGTGTGTGTCTTTATTACCAGCTGTGACCGTGATGCTGGTATTATTTTGACAGGCAGCAAAAAATAAATACACGGCTGCTCAGAGGAATGACAAGTAATGGACGTCAACTGAGGATTAAAATTGCCTTTCTAAATGGAGAGCGGTGCAGTATTCATGTGTTTAAAGGCATCTAAACCCATTCTGCTCTGATTTTTTCTTTTTTTTTACATAAACACTTTTTTTTTTTTATTTAAACGAAAAAGAAAAGACAAAATGCCTGCAAGTTCTGATTTCATCCCAACCTCTATCAAGCTGCTGAACTTCAATGGTAAATCTTTGCACAAAAGGGCAAAGTGCAATAAATACATAAGCACTTTTGGCACTGTAATTATTAAAGCCACTTTTTAAAATGCCGTCATTCATATGTGTCCCCCCTCTATGTCCTAAAGTACTTTGTTGATCTTATGATCTTAGGTTTATGTTTTTATGTTAATTTAATGTGACTTTTCTGTTAACAAACGTGTAACAATGTAACAAACATGTAACGAAGCAAGTCTAATTATCCATAACCAATAGCAATAATTTCGGCTTTGCCAAGGATATCTTTTTCCTGCTAATGCAACTTTAGCGACAAATAAAGCTAAATATTGCTGTGGAGTGGATGTGTGAGAGATAAGCCTAAAACATCACTTCCAGCCTCTGCATTCTAACCCTGTTATATTTTTCGGCGACTTTAGTTACGTAAGAGATTAAATGTCTTCGTGAAGGTGGAGATGTTTGGAGCGGACGGTGGCTGCACACACACACACACACACACACACACACACACACACACACACACACACACACACATCCACACACACACAGCCCATCATGTGGCTGCTGGCTGGAGGCTGACGGCTGGGGAAGCTCCGACCGACCGACCGTACGTCCGTCCTACCGGAGAAGCTGGCTCCAATGTCAAAATGCCAACCTTTTCAGTCATGTATAAAGGAGCTGTCATCATTAGCAGGTAAAAAAAAACGCAAACGGGGGGTGTGTTGGCTGTCTGTGGTGGAAACCCTGCTGCTGTCTTCTTACTTTTGCTAATTGTTGAAGTGAGTGTTGTGGCGGGGTGCTGGAGTGGTGTTTACGGCTTCTTTAATGGACGAACAAGTGGGACAGAGAGTGCTGTATGTGGGCAAAGAACTGCGTTTTTTCGCGGGTTAAGCAGACTGTCATACGGTAAACGGTGGACGTGGTGCTGCGTGTAATGGGGCTTAAAATGGAGGTGGTTAGAGTTGACATGTCTTGTGTTACAAGTGTTCAGATGAATGCATTCTTTATCAACAATACGTTGGAAGGACAACCTGGGTAAAGCGCGTGAGCGGGTTTTCCCGCCGTTATTTTGGTAACCATTCCGCTGAACAGGACCATAGACAGTTAAAGAAATGGGACAGACTCGTGCGCAGCGCGCCACGACGGCGGCTGTGTTTGATCTGCCTTTGAAATAATGGCAATTCTGTGGCTTAACCCCCATGATTTCCTCGGGTCAAATTTGACCCCTTTCCAAAGTTTCTATATTATATATTTGGGATTCTTTTAACCGCATTGCTCCAAAATTACGGGTGGTTCCATAAGATGCTCTTTACAAAGGAAATTAAGGGTCAGGTCTTTATTTTCCTAGAATTTTGGCTGATCAATTGTATATCCGGACTAAACTTTGACAGATCTGTGATTATCCATTACCTTCATTCCTCTGATCTTAACCATTAGTCACAATCATTCATATGTTCTGCCTTTTTCTTACACAAAAATAAAAAAACAATTGACATAAGTCAGGTATATTGACCATGAATTACAAAAAGTATGTGTAAAACTAGCACAAATAAATAGGACTAGTTGTTAATATACTGCTGTAATTGTGTAAATGCCAAAACGTTGAAATAAGCGACAAAAAGGTCAAAAAGCACGCATTAGGTGAGGAAAAAGCAACATAAACGTAAAAAGTGTCTAAAAGAGTGCTAATTTTGACCCTGGAGGACAACACATGGGTTAAACTCTACGCTACATCTGATTTATGGGCTGTAATGTATCCGTTTTAGATTATTGTTACGGCGTACAGCCTCTCATTTTGCTAAAATAAATATTTTATTGTTTATGGATAATGGATTTATAATTAATATGTAGTTCATAGTTTATACATTTTTAATAGCCTTCAAAATAAATCCTCTGTATTCATTTTAAGGTTGTTAAATATATCTTTCTGACTGGCCTCAAAGAGCTCTGTTGATGGGCTGATGGCGTTTTCTCGGTTGTCATGGAGATGGCTCAATTGTATTTGCGTGACCAATGAAACTTCAGCTAACATTTTTAGCTGTGTCGAAAAAAGACTGTTTACAATGACCTTTTCTCAGGGTACTTTTAAAGAGCACAAGTTATACTTGTCAGCATTGTATTTGTACATCTTTTGGGTCTACTAGAATTCAATTAGGACAGACTTCTAACTGCAGATATGCACATGGTTATTGTACATAAGCATAATAAAATGTACAGTCTTTGGAGCTTAGACTCCATGGTTATATAATCATTTTTAAAAGGAGTAAGGAAGCCAAGACAATCCCCAAAAACGTTAGAATTAGTGATGGAAGAAAGAAAGAAAATATTTAATAATATATATATAATAATAATATAACTATATAATATATAGTTTGGCTTACGAGAATATATCTTTAGCGATCATTGTTTGCGAGGACGTCGTAGAGTTTTAAGTTTACTCTTAAATGCGGTGACTGTGTCTGCCCCCCGAACCCAGACCCAGACTGGGAGCTGGTCCCACAGTAGAGCAGCCTGATAGCTGAAGGCTCTGGCTCCCATTCTTCTTTTAGAGACTCTAGGAACCACAAGTAACTCTGAAATCGCCCGGAACCATGCCACAGTGGCCCGATCCGCATCACCAGTGGGCAACAAGACCCAGCCCAGATGGGCCGGATGTCCCATTTGATTTGAACACGTTGATTAGAGGTCCTCCGCCGTGATGAAACCGAGGGAAGAGGGTCGACGGTCTAAGAGTCGGCGACTATAAGACTGATGCCGACGATCAAGGCAAACAAGCCCAGGAACTGCGGCCCGGTGTGAGGAACTTGCTGAGTCAGTATTGCTGCTAGGTTGCTACCGTTCGCATCCACGTGCACAGCAGAAAAGCTGCTTGACAGGAACAACACCAGAGAGTTTTTCCTCCAAGGAAAGACATTGGCTGCTACTATTTGGACATGGAATTCAATGTCAACGTGTGCCGTTTGCACGTTTTGCCTGAAATGACAACTAACGCTGTGAATGGCAATTGGAATTCATGGCCGAAACAGCTGATTTGATTTGGGAAGAGTTAGGTCGTCCTGAAAGAATTTACACTGAGCTTCAATAGGTTACATATACATTACAGCTTATTACAGCTATGCCCTGGAGGAGTAAAACAGCAGGGGGGGCCAATGGTCAGCACTGTGGCCTCACAGTTAGAAGGTCCCGGGTTTGACCCTGGTCGTCCTGGGCCTTTACTTGTGGAGTTTGCATGTTCTCCGCGTGGCTTTTCTTTTTTCTAAGTATCCCATTAGCACACAGGTTGGTGTGAGGAGATAGCGTGATTTGTAGTTGAGGATGAGGGTTTTGAATAGGATGCGGGTCTTGCCCTGGTGCCAGGGAAGGTGGATGAGGATGGGGGTGATGTGCTGCCAGGGTTTAGTCTAGGTGAAGACCCTGGCAGCTGGGATGGTTTTAAGATGGTGGAAGGCAGAGTTGGTGATGGATTTAATGTGTGACTGGTGTAGTCCAGGTTGTGGACTGGTGGGGGGGGCAGATGGAGCAGCCGTCCGCATCAAGGAGAAGATGTCCAACCTTTTTGCGCTGTGGTGTGCTCTGAAGTGACGAAGTACAGATGGGCAATGTGGAGAATAGATCTTTAGTCAAATACAATAATATTGCGGAGATATTGTAGGGCCAACTATTGGTGTTTTTAGAAAAACATTAACACAATGAGTTTTGTAATAAATAATCATCAGGACCATGGATACAATGACTAAGTGGTTAAAGGCAAATAATCATCAGGATAAAGAGATGATAAAGGAAGATTTTTTTTGTTTGGGTATATATATATATATATATATATATATATATATATATATATATATATATATATATATATACACGCACACACACACACACAAATGATCAATATGCCTACAAACAAGATGAAGTCAAATTCAGATATTAGACTACCAAAACTACTACTGGCTGAGAACTAGTAGTTAGAACATCATTTACATCAATACAATTTAAAATTATATTTTGAACAGCACCTTTTATCTGTATTCATTGTTGTGCCATATGACTTGTTGTGACATTATATTTGAAAATCATGCATATTCTTTAATACTAGTGGGTAAATGCTTGCTCAGTACTGGCACACACTAACTCCATATTCTCCCGAGAATGAAACAAAAAAGATTACAGTCTAGAGAATGCATCTCTGTTCTGTTCAGTTAGAAATTTTAAAGATGAGCATATTTTTTTTACATCGGCTGAAGGAAAAGAAAATCCTGTCTGTCAGAAAGCCTCTGGAATAAGACTGTTCAAAAGAAAGATGCTTTGTTCTTTGATGCAGTGGCGTCTGAGGCGGCTGCAGACACACACACCAACTTCTTCTTCAACACCGCTGCAAGCTGAATATATTATATTATATTTGTCTAGCCAGCGTTCAGCGTTGGGGGGGGCTCTTATGTGCAGTGCAACAGTGCAAACGGGAAAGTCATGTGATTTCAATCCACCCATCTTTCAAAATGAATCGGGAACAGTCAAAAAGGATCGGCCTTAAACGTAGCATAACCATATTGTGTTAAAAAATATGAATGGGACCACTACAGAAAAAGGTCGATGAAAATTTAATACCCAGGAATTCATATCATAGACACTATACTGTTAAATACGTACTGTCAACATGTAAATACCTCATAAACATACCTCATATGCAATAACCGGAGTGTAATTTGTTGTGGGTGTACCATAGAAATAAAATGGATAGAAGGGTCACTAATCTGTTAGCGGGGGTGAGTTGTCTTGTTTTTCAGAAGAAAAGATCAATTAAGACTGCAATTTAAATTAACACTGCAAATTTGATTAACATTCTAGCAGAAATGATACCAACAAAGCACAATATAATAACTTATAATAAATATAACAAAATATTTTCTAGAACGTTCTATGTATAAAAAAAAAACACCACGTAAACATGCCAGAATTAGTCAAAATAACTACTTTTCATCTGTAGTCCCTAGGCAGGTGACATAGGCCTGACATAGAGACTGCCAGCAGTCATACAGCATCAGAAGCCACTAAAGTGAGTTTTAACGGTGTTGAATGTAGGACACTCTATTATTGGATTATGAAATTAGACCAGTTTATCAGCTGCCTCGTAATGTTACTACTCCGCTGCTCTTGAACCCTTACTGCAGAGCCTTCCACAGTAGAGGTATACATCAAAATAGCCGCCCCTCTGACTATGCTGCTACGTAAATTTGAATGTCCTTTCTACCAGTTTTATTTCTATGTACTCTACACATGCATGGCTATTAAATCAGATTCTGATTCTGTTTCTACCGCTGACTATCTGTGCCACAACACACTAAACGTTATACACCACAACAGGACATTTTTTAATACTTAAAGGGCCCATATTATGAAAATAATAGCTTTTTCTGGGATTTGGGGAAAAACATGTACAGAAGTAGTTTTAGCCCTAAAGTTTGTACTTCATGTCTCCTCTCTTCTGTCTCTCGCTCCCTCTATTCTCAATCCTCCTCACCCCTCCATCTCTACCAGGACACTAATGGGTCCATACGGAGTAGACAGAGCTGTTCATTCCATGGAGTTTACAGACTGTGAGAATGGCCTGGGTAAGTACCTTTTCTCTCTTTAGCAATGATGAATAGAAGGAAATACTTCTCAAAGTAAGCATGTACAACTGCAGGTCCTCTCCATCTCTTCCATTGGTTGTGGTCTGTAACTGTTTATACAGTTCATGGTTATCAGGGACTAAGGGCTATCCCAGCATCCACTGGGCGAGAGTCAGTGTACACCCTGGACAGGTTGTGAGTGTATCACACTCTATAACACCAACACGCATATCTGAAATCAGAAATCAGAATCAGAAATACTTTATTGATCCCCGAAGACAAATTCGGAGTTATAGTTGCACAAAGTATATAAATCTCAGAGTAGAAATATAACGAGAAATATAAAGAGTGTGGATATGCACGGTATGTCCATAGTTAAAGGAATTTTTATGAGACAGTATTTACATAATTAAGGATTGGAGCACTCAGAGGAAACCCAGACTGATGCAGGTAGAACCTGTAACTCCACACGGAAAACAGCATAGACCATGAAAATCCATCTTAATCTTAACTTCAGCACCGCAACTGAACAGATGTGTGAGGAAATACTCCTGTTGGCCTGTGTGTCATCTTCACACTGAACCAATCTGTGGGGGTCTCAGACAGTTATGTAATGGAAGGAATGGCTTTCACGCAGCCATGAATATTTGTGTTGCTTGATCGCAGACCAGATGTGTCTGGATCGCAGAATCCTATTAGGATCATTTGTGTTTACCTGCACGGGTTGAACTGTAAGCACCCACGGTTCTGTCTGTCATTAATATGGCCGAGATAACCACTATTGCTGCTTTGTACCTGTTGTGGAAGTCCTAAATATGTCGGAAATACCAAACAGCATCTTGTCTGGATTCAAAAATTCTTCTGGAGGAGGAGTAATTTCCCCAAAGTCTTCTATAGAAACTGATTTCTTTTTGGAGCCGGTGGAGTCGCCCCCTGCTGGAACGGAGACAGAAGGCTTCACTTTTCAGACCTGGAAGATGGCGCTTGCTGCAGCCGAACAAGCGGTTCCAAAGCTGTTTTGGCCCGCACATTCTCACTCCTATCTCGTGAAATATGGACGCTAAGTCAGGTCTTTTGTCGTTGTCATTGGCGCTAAAGGTCTCCTTTGCCATGCCTCCTTGAAAAAAGGTAGGAAATTGCAATATACGGCAGAATATACTGTAGAATGCAATAGGTTTAAAATGGCAATAATATTTAATTGTGGCATAAGTATGGTGATTATATTGTATCGGGGTCGGCTGCTGATTCCCACCCCTTGTAAATTAAGTCTTTTTGCACTTTGAGAGCAATCGCTCAGAAAAAGCACTGCGAGAAGACCGGAAACTGTGTCAGACCAGATGTGTCTGGATATGGCCAATAGCTGCGAACGCGGTCCGAACATTAACATAACGGCTTTAACAGAGATTATGTAATGGAAATAGCTGCTGCTGCTGCTACTGCTGCTAGAAAGCAGGTTGATGAGAGCAGGTACACTGGACCAAACAAAAAAAACAAAAAAGAATGAGCTGAAAGGCTTTCTATGAGTTCATTACGATGAGTGACAAACATTACACACAGTCATGTGGTCCATTAGTCATGTAATCCATCGTTAAAGCATAAATATGATTTAGTGCAGCTTTAACTCGAACTGTACAACAGCCCTCATCCTATCCTGATTCTTTCAGATGTTCTGCTGTAATTCTGAAGGCCAGGAGTACATGAGGTTGTTGTGGCTAGAGGAAATAGATCATTGTTCATTCTGGTGCCTTTTATTTATTTATTTATTTATTTTTTCATACACATAATTTTAATGTCCACAGTGTTAGCATGGTTGACATCGCTAAGCCTCTGTCCTCATTGACCGGTCCTAAAGCATCCCCTGCTTTATCCTCTATTCTAAAATAAATGGGGACCATCATTTACTAAATGGACATGATGCTGTATTAAATAGGACTAGATACTAGTGCTACAATGCTAAGCTAACCCAGGCTTAGAAAATGAAAGCTCTGACGGGCCAATCTGGAATCTTGCCCCCCCCCCCTTTGTCCCCCCAGAGAGTTTTGGCCCCCCCATGAGAGAGAGACATCATGGCTTTCAAACGAGCAAAGTGGCAGTTGGTCAAGGACACACCCCCAGATTCAGATACAGTATTAGGAGACCCCTAAGGTCTATATAAAAAAGACTTCAGATACAGTATTAGGGGACCACTAAGGTCTATATAAAAAAGACTTCAGATACAGTATTAGGAGACCCCTAAGGTCTATATAAAAAAGACTTCATATACAGTATTAGGGGACCACTAAGGTCTATATAAAGAGACTTCAGATACAGTATTAGGGACCACTAATGTCTATATAA
>NC_048421.1:23875561-23883258 GCF_013103735.1 Etheostoma cragini
ATATAAAGAGACTTCAGATACAGTATTAGGGACCACTAAGGTCTATATAAAGAGACTTCAGATACAGGATTAGGGGACTACTAAGGTCTATATAAAGAGACTTCAGATACAGGATTAGGGACCACCAAGGTCTATATAAAGAGACTTCAGATATAGTATTAGGGACCACTAAGGTCTATATAAAGAGACTTCAGATACAGGATTAGGGACCACTAAGGTCTATATAAAGAGACTTCAGATACATGTCATATCCAGGTCCATTACTACTAAAGTCTTACTTTGAAAGGGATTTTCTCTGAAGACTAGGTCTCCTTGCTATCCATCAGTGTGTTCGCCTTGGGGAAGTAGGTCGTGAGGCAAAATCCTAACCCACTTACCTCGGCTGGGTTAAGAATGCAGGGAGCTGCAGTTGTTGTAATCCACACCCCCGCGCTGGTGTTTGACTCCATGTTGCTGGTAGTGAAATGTACACCATGTGCATAATTACAATGACAGTCAAACTGTAGAAATACATATAGAGGATCAGAATTGAACTGCTACTAATCTGGCCAATGGTAAGCCGGCACTGAGATATGAATAGCTATAATTGTGATCAATTCTTGTCAATTTGTTGCTGGTGATTTTCTTTTGGGGCTGAAAGGCCCAAAATGTCCCCTACACCAGACTGTTCTAGCTGTTTTATTACTTTACCCACTTAGTTGTTGTATCCACATTATTGGTTATTATTTATCAAAACTGTCATTGTGTAAATGTTTTGTGCAACCACTAATAGTCAACCCTACAATATAGCCACAATATGGGCATCAGTAGCCTGGGAAAACCCAGACCAACTTCCTGCAAATTTGAGATTTGCTCTGCAAGTCAGTCTGGCCAAGAGCCCATTCAACGTGCATTAGAAAAGTCAAATTAACACACACATCTTCATAATGAGCCTCTGTACGATGCATCAGAATGCAGTACTGAGCTTTTAGGAAATACCAGGGCGTTTGTAATGCCTTATAGTAGCTTAGAATGGCGGTCCTTAAATAGAAGACATAGCACCCTTAACAAGAATTACACCCAATTTGACATATCCCAGTTGTCTTAGGAGCATTAAAGGAGGAAATCTTTCAAAAATGTCTCTAGCTCATTACATATGCAGGACAACTATTTTTCACCACGAGGCCCGTGGCGCCAACGCTGAAAAATACATTCAAATCAAATCAAATCAAAATGTTCGGGTGGCCCAAATGGAAGCTTGTAAAAACAATACAGTAAAAAGCCATTAAATGCAACTTCACAGCCCTCCTTACACTGACACTTTGTTTAATGAAAATACATCAACAGAATGAAAAACACAAAGATTTATTTCACTTTTAAAGCATCTTCTCCCACAGTCTTTTTCTTTCCCTTCATGCCTCGGCCTCATGCACGCTCTCCTTCCTCCCAGCAGCACTGGTCCTAGACTGCTGTTGAGCTACAGCGCATATTTGGTGACCACAGACTCATTTTTTTGTCATCCGGCCACGCTTAAAGGTGCCCTGCTACACGTTTTCATGGCTTGAAGTTCTACCGTGGACTCTGTAACTTGGTTACCGTGGTTACCTTGTTTCCAGCCATTCTAGCGTGCTATAGAAAGCCTGCAGGAAGACTCAGCTCCGTTTGGGCCAGCACTCATTAATATTCAACCAGCTAAGCTGCTTTTCTCTGGTTGGCTAACAGCTAGCCAATAAAAGCCTGGCTATCAGCATGCTCCCAGCTCATGAATAAAAGGAGCTCGGGCAGAATGACGTCAGACTGACCAGCTCTTGTGATTGGTCAGATTTCTCCTCTTCTTTCTTTCCAGTGTCGAGAGCTGACAGAGGAGGAAGCAGTTCCTCTTCACAGTCACCACACAACACACACACGTGGACTTAACATATTTCAAAAAATGCAAGTCCATATGGTTTTGTGTGGCAGGGCACCCTTAATGTCAGTAATCATGACATGTTGTTTTTTAACCTTACCCTTGCAGCAGAGCTGAATATTACATCTGCATGAACCACATGACCTCTCGATGAATGGAGATAAAGATTTAATATGATGCAGTGGCGCCGGCAGGATTCTATTTCATAGTACGCACACGAAACCACCTGCCCGCTGATGATGAGCAGATCATGAACATATTTTACTGAAGAGAGAGAGAGAGAGAGGTGGATGGGCTCAGAGCAGACAGCTGTCAGCGAGCCTGACGGAGATATGAATGACATGATTTCTCTGTGTAAACAACATATCCCCATATGACCAAAAACGGGATCAAAACCACAATATACATGCTCATGTTAACACACGTTTCGAACAACATGCAAGCTCCATCCGTGGGTTCATCGTCCAGCAACAAGTTTATCTATGGATTCATGAAAATGAACATTATGATTAATAATGGAGGTGTTGTATAATGGTCGCATAGATAACGAGAAAATTATGACTGGGAACAGAGCTGCTGTCGGCCGCTGCTCCTCTCCACATTTACACATTGTTATCATTTGACGCGTTGCATGTCTCACAGAAGTTTGTGTGTGTGTGTGTGTGTGTGTGTGTGTGTGTGTGTGTGTGTGTGTGTGCTTAAAGCAGTAGACAGGTGAGAAGCAAAGCAGCTTACAGTCATCCAACTTGAGCATGTGCAAGTCTACACACTGTTCATATACATAAAGTGTAAAAACCCCCTTACTGTATGTGGGAGTGTGTGTGACTCTGTAGCACACTGTATTACGCTGTGGACAGCACATGCTAATCTCTTTAATGCAGCTGAAAGCTGCACCTTCTCGGGGTGTTCACGGTGAACACCAACTCCATCACGGCACGTGTTCTTTGCAGAGTGGGCTTTAAAGAAGCACTTTTCAGTTTCCTGATGTCCAGAAATGACTGTGTGGTTGAATAAACCTGTTTTGTTTAATTGCCCTGTATCATCTGGGGTATTAGAACCCATTTTAGATTCAACTGAGCCTTTTTCATCGCCTTGAAGTGATATTTCCAAGGTCTTGAAACATGCCCTTGATGCATCCTGAGCAGGATATAACAATTTGGAAGACAAAATGTGAAGCTGAACAGGAAGGACAAAGGCATGTCTTTTCTATTTGCTCCAGCTGCGTATGCATTAGTATGATGTTTTGCTTATCTGATGATAGGCGGGGGGGGAGAGGAGGTTCGGGGGGAGTACTTTGAGGCTGAACAAAAGAACAAGAGACTGTTTTCCTCTGAGCAGAGTACGAAGGGAGGGAGGACTTTACAACCCCGTTTTTCTATCAGGCGATAATTAGCATGAACCACTCTGCTGCAGACCCAATTAGTGTTTCCATCTTGTTGTTTTTGCTTGAGCTTGTTCAATGGATTGACTTCATTAACAAGTGATGGTATGCGTGTTAGTAGAATGGTGTCATATGGGAAAAAATCTGAGAGAGAGAGCGTTGGGGGGGGGGGAGAGCAGGTGACCATAGATATGCACCTACCGCAAGTTACACTCCGCCCTGCGCCACCCGCAGAAAAGGAGCGCCATCAGGCAGGGCCTGTACCCGGCTCACAGTCACCTGATGGCTCTGTAGCGTGTTGGGAATTAGGAAGGCACAGATTCAATTTTTAGCAATTTATCAAAGATGTTTTATGAATATTAATAAAGTTATGAATTTGTGTATTTAAACCTTTATAAAATTGACTAAGAATCAAACACGGGGCACACCACCCTGGAATCAGGGACCAATAACTGGACGGTATCTCATAGACGGTGTTTTCTTTGAAAATACACTTCTGAATTCATTTGATTCATTTATCTCATATTTATAAAGTGAATGAGAAGAGTGGCATTCGAGCTCTGACCTGTTCAAACACCTGTTACTACAACACAGTGTGTATATATGTGTGTGTGTGTGTGTGTGTGTGTGTGTGCGTATATATATATATATATATATATATATATATATATATATATATATATATATAATGCCCATGTTAATCTATTTAAAAAAAAAATTGTGTTGATGTAAATAATCAACTCAGTAATTTTCATAGTCATATTTAAAGGATAAAATGTCTACCCTGTTCAGGTGAGAAAAAGAAGGAATAGGCATATAAATAGGCTATATTTAGGCCTTTTTAGAAACTTTCCCTTAGTGGGATTCTTTGGGGCTTTTTTTCCTTACTCGGGACATATTGTGGATCCAAAATCCGAGTTTGCTTCTGTTGCCATTTGTTCAAGGTTGACCCCCATTCTGTCTTAAAATGACTGGACTATAGTAGAACAACTGACTGCAAAATGGAAACTGACAGAGTTAAAGGTGATTGTCCTTCTCCTCCCTGCAGGGATTAAAGTGATTGGTGGAGTGAAGGAGCTCACCGGAGAGGAGTTTGGAGTCTACGTCAAACGGATTTTACCAGGTGGCCTTGCATCAAATGACGGTAAGTCCTGGATCCTCCGAGGGGACGTTTTTTTCTCATCATGTCCCAAGTGTACTTTTATCACTTCAATGGTAATTACTATCCAAAGAAGGCAGAAGTGCAAAGAATACAAAAAGGCAGTAAAATGCTGTAGCTCTGATAGCGTGCTGTGTCCTATTATATCTTACTCCACAACTACCCACCCCCCATAAATAACAACTACCCCATGTAGTCCTCAAACTCCTTGTTATTATTACGGACAAGTCTCCAGACCCGGTTTTGTTAAGAACTCGGTTCCAAATTCTCAAAACCTGAAATTCAATAAGGACCAAACTTCTAAATACTGCTTTCGCGACTAGCAGATCATATAGCGTTATGTCTCGAGAGACAGAACGAGGTATCGGACATTACACTGGAAACGTGGTTGGGTCAGTAGGTCGCGCCCAGCATCATGTAAACAAACCCAAACTTCTCATATGTCCCTGAAAGAAATGTAATAAAGTGACAGAAGAATGGCAGTTAGATTGTAAAATGCAGTTTTCATCTAAAGTTTTCTTTCAACCAACAAAAAAAGTCATTTATCTTAAAAAAGCTTTTTGTTTGCCCTGTAAAGTTGCAGGGCATTTGGACTGCAGTTAGAACAGCAGAGCACTAGAGGGAGACACAGGAATCAATTGTCACTCCCATCCCATCCCGAGCCCACCAAAATACTCGATCACACGACTGCCCCCCCAAAATAATTCTGTCCAGAGAGAAAGACTACCGAATCCTGTTCCGCTCCCGTTTATGTTGTCTAAGCAAGTTACCAGACTCTGTTGCCTTAGTGTCCCCAGGGGGCGTAGCAACTACGCAGGAGTTTGGGTGTTGCCGGGTAGACCTGGCAGGACTTCAGAGGAACCAAAGATAGCCATCTAATACAGCATTTAGCAGACACACAAAGGCCTGTTATAGCCATAACTTCCCCTTGTCTCTATGATTCAATAATCACACTGTGTAGTTTTATATTTATTAAATGCATTTATTTTTTTCTAAAACAAAATGCCTCGCAAATCTTCGGACTCCGTCCCGCTCCCGTTGATTTCAGTGCTCTATCCGTCCCTGTCACGTTACCAACAGTGAGACCGCACCGCGGGACGAGTCCCGAAGAATTGTCCCCCTTTACAGATCTGTACAGATCATCACTCCTCAACAGCAGATAATATTTCCTGTTCATTCATTACCACACATCACCCTCCTGCGGAGGAAGGTCTGGCTAGTCCAAACAGCATTCCAGGATGGGAGAAAAACCTGCTCTGGTTTATTGGCATTATTTAAACCAATCACAATTGGACGGTGCCACGGTGCCTCTGCTACATAGTCTCAGGAAGGAAGTTGTCTTGGTGGAACATGTACGTTCAGAAGTAGTTTTAGTCGTCAGCAGAAAACTCAGATTGGACAGATAGTCTAGCTAGCTGTCTGGATTGACCCTGCAGAGATCTGAGGACCAGGTAACCATAGTCCTCAGATTGGACAGATAGTCTAGCTAGCTGTCTGGATTGACCCTGCAGAGATCTGAGGACCAGGTAACCATAGTCCTCAGATTGGACAGATAGTCTAGCTAGCTGTCTGGATTTACCCTGCAGAGATCTGAGGACCAGGTAACCATAGTCCTCAGACATCCACCAGAGGTTAGAACACCAACACAAAGCGAGAACGTTGTCGTTACAGACTACTTACATAGCATGAGTTTGTGAGCTGGAAATCCAACAACAATACCTACACTGTGTACTAAAGAACTTTCTCTGCCCTGTGACAGGAAACCTGATGCCAGGGGACCAGATCCTGGAGGTAAACGGGGACAGTCTAGTGGGAGTCACAAGTGAAAGGTAGTCCAGTTAAGAGTCATTGCTTTAACCACAGTGCTGACTGAGGTGACGTCCTAACAAGAATGTGTATTGGTTTCACAGAGCTGTGGACATCCTGAGAGCCGCCTCTGCCACCAATCTCATGCGCCTTCTCATAGCCAGAGACGAGGAGGCGAAGTAAGTTCTCTGTGAATAACCACATCAGGTTTAGTATCGTTGTGTCAATCACCTGAATCATGTCCTGTGGGTCCATGTTCCCAGCCGTCAGACTCTGCCTACCAAGATCCTGGGTCTGTCCCAGGTTTCTTCCTAAAAGGAGTTTTTCCTCTCCACTGTCACAATAGTTGCTTGCTCTGGCGGGAACTACTAGATCTGTTGGGTCCTTGTAAATTATAGAGTGTGGTCTAGACCTACTCTACT
This sequence comes from Etheostoma cragini, assembly GCF_013103735.1. NCBI lineage: Eukaryota > Metazoa > Chordata > Actinopteri > Perciformes > Percidae > Etheostoma > Etheostoma cragini. The sequence goes on from NC_048421.1 coordinate 23,882,215, forward strand.
TGTAAATTATAGAGTGTGGTCTAGACCGGCTCTATCTGTAAATTATAGAGTGTGGTCTAGACCTACTCTACCTGTAAATTATAGAGTGTGGTCTACACCTACTCTACCTGTAAATTATAGAGCGGTCTAGACCTACTTTATCTATAAAGTGTCTTGAGATAACCCTTTTATGAATTAATGCCATAAATAATATTAAACTGAGATGAATTGAAATTGAATTGACAATACAGGATGACATCACCTAATCTGTCCAATAGTGAGGTAATGAGTGACCTGCCTAATAAGTCAGTGGGAACCATAAACAGAGCAGAAGTAAAACGCAACAACTGACTAGTGACTACGTTTACATGCACATAATATTCAGAATTTTGGCCCTTATACCAAAAATAACATATTCAACTAAGCTGTTTACATGGTTAATAAAAGTTATTAGTCCACTAATATTCCTATTTACATGCAGCCGTGCAAAATAGGACTTTTTCAAAGGTGGCATCCCTCTTTTATTCCTTTATCCAGCTTCTTGAAAAGCTCATATCTAAAAGCCTGTTAATGTCCAATTCTTTGATAATGTCTAGAAGTGTTTCTTTTCTTTTGATCATGCATCTCTACCGCAGCCGGACTCACTTAAACTGTCAGCCGAAGGGGTTCGATTATAATCACCATAGCAACACACGGGGCTGACCGTAAGCACTAAACAGCCCGTACACTGTTGCAAAAACCCTGATTGAGATGCAGATTCAGAATGCGCTGGTATACATGTCCAAAAAATGCCTCTAAAACGCACAAACACATACCACACATCTTAATCGGAAAATACCACTTTTGGAAAAAGGCCTTATTCCAAATATCCAAATAGAATATATTATTAACATGACCTTCAGAATATTGTCAATTTAGAATAAAAGTGGAATATTAGGCTACATTTACATTGCTATATTTGGTTTTTAAGCGTTTTGAGCCAAAAGGGATCTCAGTGCACCGAGTGTTTTTAGGGAGAAACGCCAGAGCAGGGGAAAGGGGGGGGGGAACACCAGAGCAGGGGGA
>NC_048421.1:23883358-23886735 GCF_013103735.1 Etheostoma cragini
TAATGAGAAGGGGAAACGCCAGAGCAGGGGGAATGAGAGGGGGAAACGCCAGAGCAGGGGTAATGAGAGGGGGAAACACCAGAGCAGGGGGAATAAGAGGGGGAAACACCAGAGCAGGGGGAATGAGAGGGGTAAACGTAGCAGAAGATAATTGTTTTTCAACCAAAATGTTGTTTAGCGTGCAGGTAAACTTAATGTTGTGTTTGGTTCCAATGCACTGGAGGCTTTTCTCACCTGCTACCACACAGGTACCCACTTATCTGATTAATAATAAATTATTCACATAACAAATAAATATCAAGGCAAATATTTCCGGTCAAAAATGTGTATTTAATTTATATAAGACATGAACAGTAGTATTGCCGTGGCAACACTGATATTGCTGATGGCAGAGGCCGGTAGTATTAGTGTTCAACCAGCTTTCTAATCTGAGCGGAACCAGTTTGGGTAAAAACAAGGTCAGTGCCAGCTGTCAGCGTCACAGGCCTCATTTCCCTCCAATCCACTTTAGACAACATGAGTCTCAGTTGGAAGTTGACAAAGGTAGCAGTGGATTTGCATATTTAAAGGAGCAAGAGCGTCTATTGCACATGAACGTGTCAGCCCTGATATTTCTGAAAGCGTGTGGTGTTTTCTGCCTGGAAGTATAATCCTCGGTGACGAGACCGACATGGGCAGGACTTGACTCAGCTGGTAGAGAGGATGCAAGAGTTAAAGGTGGAAATAGCTCTGTGACACAAGAAAATAGCGTTCTTGAATAAGGCGATGACTATTTTACTCGCCATAAATGCTAGTTGTAACAACTGCTTTTTTAATTTAAGAGAAATGAAAGGAAATCATTTCCAGACAACTTTTATTGAACAAATTGAATAGTGAATTGAATATACAGTGGCGTTTTCTGCTGATGTTTCCTTTCAACTAACACAAAAAAATCTCCTGAGTGTATTTTGCGTTGTGTCGCAGCCTTTTTTTGCGATGAGTTTATCGCGCCAGCCGTGATGACGATAAAAAAAACGATATATTGTAATATTGTGGAGCCCTAGTGAGAACTACTTGTAACAGACTGTGAATCTTCATGTTAATATGCTTATGTCAATGAGTGTCACATGAGGCAGTAGTCCGGGCCACATTAGTGATGTTGAGTATGGATGCACTGAATCCAGAGGTTTGGGATTCGGCCGAATACCAAATCCACTGGCTAAGATTGGGCCGAATCCTCCTCCCGTCCTAGGTCCGTTACCACAGTTACCACATAAGTCCTTCCTTTGCCGTACCTGAAGCTGCTGCATGTCGGCTGCTGTCTGGAGATTCCGTCGTGCACATCTTGTATTCTTTCAGATGTTTTCATACCAAATGTTGTAACCAGTGGTGTAGTGGTAAAAAAAGAGGTGGGTAAACTATAAATTCTGTGATCAGTTACCAGAGAATGCACGAAAGAACATCCAGTTATTTATCAGACAATATATCCTGAAACATCCAGTTATTTATGAGACAATATATCCTGAAACATCCAGTTATTTATGAGACAATATATCCTGAATTTCACTATTGAGAAAAGGTAGCTAGGTGACCTGCAACGTCATGTCTGAAAGGGGTAGACTAACCTAATCAATGCCGTGGCTTTTTGAGTCAGTGGCATGAATCTGCCATTAACCAAATGAACCTAAAAAACATCAAGTTGAGTATTGTTTTCCGAGCTCACTCACTCTAGGCTTCTTTCCGACACCGTTTGCTGGCATCAGGAGGAGGGCTGCTGTCTCTGCGCGCTTGATGACGGATATCCATTTTTAAAACCCATTCATCATTAACTACATGAGATGATACATGTAGCCTAATGTCGGATAGTGTGACTGGCGAATCTTTGACTGCTGCTTACTGCTTGATGTTTTAAGCCCCCAACTTCGACTTCAAGGCACCCAACCTTTGGTCTGTGATTTCCTTCTGTCAGTAAAGTGGGGAGGGGCTGTTATGTCATGCAGGAAGAAGGGAGTTCAGTTGGGAGACTGGAAGCGAGGGGTTAGTAATGTCTGCTAGTTGACTGAACGGTTTGTTGGTTTTGGCGCCGGCTCAGTGGTAGAGCGGTCGCCTGCCGATCGGAATGTCAAAGTGTCCTTGGGCAAGACACTGACCCCGAAGTTGCCCCCGGTGCCACGCCATCGGAGTGTAAATGTGTGTGTGTTTGTCTGATGAGCAGGTGCCACCTTGTACGGCAGCCACGCCCACAGTGTATGAATGTGTGTGAGTGGTTCCTGGACTATGTAGAAGAGCTTTGAGTAGTTGTTAAGACTAGAAAAGCGCTATATAAATACAGTCCAGTTACATTTACAGTAATAAAACCATAACGTCTTGCCAATTGCTTATTGAGGCGCTCTGTCAGTGTGGGAACACAGCGACATAACGTTGGTGGCAATCTGTGCACAGCAGCAGTAAATAATTCATACAAACAAACGAGATACATAAACAACAATAAAAATGTATTGCAGGTCGCACTCCTGTGAGCCCTTGCATTGATGAAGTGGTGTCAGCACCAAGAAGGTGGGGGGGGGGGGGGGGGGGGGGGGGGTTGAGAGAGCTTGACCTATATGTGCTCCTGACAAGATCAGCCTTGTGTGTTAATCTGTGCTCTGTGCTTTAACTACGGGAGGAGAGTGGCGGGAAGGGAGGGGGGGGGATTACGCCTGTCGGGCTGTCTGTCTACAAACACTTGCGTCGGGCGGCCGCGCTGCGCCGGGTGCGAGATAGAGCCCGTAGTCTGTTTGTTTACATGTTAGGATGCATAGTTGCCTACATAATGAATTAATGTAATGTAAACCCTGGGGATGCACCCACTGGGAAATTCTTAAAATTCTTAAAATAACGATTTGGCCGATAGCCGACACCGATGTTCTTGTTTTTTCCTCTTTTGTTTAAGTGTGACAAAGAAATATTCATTATGAGAAATAACTCAACTGTTTCCGAGTCATTCATCCGAGGGGTGAGTGTAGGCATCGGGGTGGGGGGAGTAGCTCAGATTGTACGGACTTGGCTTGGGAACCGGAGGGTCACTGGTTCAAGTCCTCCCTTGCACCTGCTTCGGGTGCCTTTCAATGTCAGCATTTGACGCGTTTTTGCGTCATTGGAGGTTTTTTTCAGAACCACAATAGTATCCCTCTAAGCAGAAGTACTAATACCACACTTTAAAAAAGTCCTGCATTGAAAATGTCAGTTACAGTTCAGGAAATCATCAGGAAAATGTAGTTGAAAATATTAAAAGTAAAGAACTCTCCTCCCATTGTAAGTGTAAAGGATCCAACCAGTTCGTCTTACAGGGAGGTGTGTTCAGGTGCATTCTGGGTGTGCTGGTCTTACAGGGAGGTGTGTTCAGGTGCATTCTGGGT
>NC_048421.1:23886835-23895199 GCF_013103735.1 Etheostoma cragini
TGTTCAGGTGCATTCTGGGCGTGCTGGTCTTACAGGGAGGTAAGTTCAGGTGCATTCTGGGCGTGCTGGTCTTACAGGGAGGTAAGTTCAGGTGCATTCTGGGCGTGCTGGTGTTACAGGGAGGTAAGTTCAGGTGCATTCTGGGCGTGCTGGTGTTACAGGGAGGTGTGTTCAGGTACATTCTGGGTGTGCTGGTCTTACAGGAAGGTGTGTTCAGGTCCATTCTGGGCGTGCTGGTCTTATAGGGAGGTGTGTTCAGGTCCATTCTGGGCTTGCTGGTCTTATAGGGAGGTGTGTTCAGGTGCATTCTGGGGGTATTGCTATCTTGAGGCAGCAGGAAGTGATCACGCCATTGACCAACAAAAACCTCTAAAGTCAATAACACAGCATTTCATTGTTATTTTAAGAGTGCAGCACACACACTATGATTGTCACACACACAGGGACGCACGGCAACACACACACATGCAAAAGATTAAAAATAAAAATATGATGGTACAAATGCGCCATCCTAAAAGCAATGCTCCAAGATCCAACTGCGCTTGGCTTTTAAAAGGAATGGGAGAGGACCCCTTATTGGTTGACTGCATGTTACACCCTGAACACTGATTAAAGAAGACACTAAGTCCAACCTGTTAGGACCATGGCCTGGTGCACGGACCCTTTTGTTCGCTGTCAAAATAGCAAAAGTGGATTTGGACCCGCGCTAAAAACACCTGTGCCAGGCGTTTCACGGCGTGCCCTCAGATAGAACAGGGCCCTTGGACTTAAGTACAGAACTTGTGTAAATGTACTTAATTACATTCCACCACATGTAACAATGGACTGAAAGATGTAATTTACCCATGCAGGGTTAATAAAGTCTAAATCTGAAACGGCTGAATGTGATGAATTCCGTCTTCTTGTTAATAATCCCAGTACTGTGCTGTCTGTGGGGATCTATATCTCTTTCTTAACGCTGTATGTCGTTGATCTTTCTCCGACACAGTGTAATACCCCCCCCCCCCCCCCCATGATGTCCGGTCATAAAGGGACCAATCATCTGCTGCCGCTGTTATGAAAGAGTTGCGCCCTGAGGTTGTCTAGTCAGTTTGTGCTGACCAGGAACAATTTGTGTCCCTATTTTCCACGCAGCCAAAGTAATGGTTTATCATAATCTGCTTAGAAACGGCATATTCAAATCATCATCCACAGGGGATATCATATGATTTTTGATTTTTTTTTTTCAGTACTTTCATGGCCTGCCCAAAATCGTGACAATAAAAAAGACTTTAGGCCTTCTACGTCACTTGTGTGACATGCAGATACAGAAAATGTGCCTTCAGTTCATTCATTCATTTCTGCCCTTTCCTTGTCCTGGAAGAACGTTTTCACATCAGGTTTTTGAAAACCTTTCTCAGATTCAGAGTATATGATTTAATATGGTCTATTCCAGATCCAAGATCCAAATGAACTGTGTCTATGAATTTTGGCTGCCTAGCATTTTAAATACCTATGTCAGTTTAAAGGTGCAGTAGATAAGACTTATAAAACTATCTTTCTGTCATATTTGAAAAAAAAAAAAAACTGGCTCCATCTACAGCCTATGGTGCGATTTGCAAAAATCCAACGCTCCCTGTTGAGATACGCCAGTCAGGTCTGGGAGGGGGGTGTCTAACTGCGTGTCAATCAATGCTCATGCACACTCATTTCATAGTGTCTGCCCCTCCCCCTTCCCTGCGCACGAGCTGCAGATAGGTTTCCTCCCCTTCCCCTCGCTTCACACACGTTCTATCCTGCACAGCTATCCCTTGTGGGGGGAGGGGCTAAGGAGACCGTTTGGGCTTTAGCAGAAAGAACTGAGAAGTTGTCCCTGTTCAAATGTTTTGGCTAAGTTGGCTAAGGCTATTTTATATATATACTGTACTACTGTAAATACCTTGCTGCTTAATAGCTGCCGCTATTTGAAATGTAATGATCTAACGAATGTTGTACATCTTAGTATAACCACTAAAACAAGTACAGTATATTATGTTAAATCCTAAACTCTTATCCCAATATTGTTTCTCTTGTGGTTTCCCTGACTAGGAAAGAATTTGCAGAGTTGCTGGAGAAGTATGGATCTAATGGTAGCACAGGATCAACGCGCAACTCTCCCATACAGCAAGGTAGGCAAATCCCTACTTAGTCCCCTAATGTGATACATCATACGTTCTGTTTTTTCCCCCTTAAGCAGTAACTGTAATCTAACGTGGGCGTACCTCCTGCACATGTAAATGTACTGTATGTATGTGAAATAAAATGTCTCCTGTACAACATGTTTTTTATGCCAAACTGCCTATTGCCTACATCATGCAGTTTATTGTTAAACAAAAACAGGAACTTTCTACGGTACATCTGACAGACTGCTAAGCCTGTAGGGTAGATGGAGTAAGTCTGCCTTTAAAAATGGCTTACGACAAGTGCACTTGTCCATTACACAATTGCCAACATCTGTTTCAGCGGGGAGGAAGGCAGCCAGCTGGTACAGATTTGTTAAAACACGGCTTTGGCACATGAGCAGCCTTGTGGGCCCTGTGCAGGGTGTTGATGCATCAGGGTGCATCTATAGAGTCAGATCCATCTCAGTAATAATGACTGCACACAGAAGGATTCGCAGGTATTTTTGTGCGCGTTGAAAAACGTTGTGGAGAGACTCGGAGGTAGAGTGCACATCCGCCTCACAGCAAGAAGGTTCATTTGTAAGTTATCCTCGTGTTTGCTTGGGTTTCCCCATGGTGCTCCAGTTTCCTCCAACCATAAAGACATGCATGACAACACTGGTGAAATTTACAGAACAATTTAAAAAAATAAATAAATAAAATCACACAGACACTGAACCCCAAGATGCTGTGGATATATAGCTGTTGCCTGCTCCTGATACTAGGATGGGTTTTTTTCCGCAGAAATCAAATTTCACTACATTGTTCTGTGTGTTTGTGACAATTAAGAATGAAGAATGAATTATTATTAAGAGTGATGTGAGGGTGATGTGACTCTCCATATAGATCAGCTCCATAATTAGAATACATGGATTTATCATGTTGATATAAAGATGAAATTTGTTCTGTTTACGGTATGGTAAAACACTGACACTGGTTGGTTCTATACATGAGATTAAGATGATTTACTATAAAGGCCGGGTTATGCTTCAGAAGAATCAGTTTGGACGACGTGTTATCTGACTCTGTTGGAAATCAAAAGCCATGCTAGAAAGTGGGGAGAAGAATCGGTCGTCGTGGAGATGGGGAAGAGGCAATAATCGTTATTATTAGTCCTCAATAACCTAGAGATAACCTTTCAGGCAGTCTGCCCTGGAGGGGACATGAAAAGTGTCTAGTGTCTAAACTAGTGGTGAATGTCTGATTCGAGGTTTAGGAAAGTTAGAGTAATTGTCAGCCGTCGTCAGAAAGCTGTGGGGCGGGATGGAGTGGACTGTCTCTGCATTGTCATGGTCGTTTGCACTGGGTTTAGGTACCCAATCCTAGTCACACACACGTTATGAACTGAAATGGCACATGTCGTCTACCTAAAGAAGTGCTACAAAGGGCTACAATTTTCAGCCTTTAAAGAATTTCTGTGCAAAAGGCAGGAGAGAAGCAGAGGTTAAAAAACCAAAAACAATTCCGGGGCATATTTTTGCTGCTCTGCAGTTGGTTTGATCAGCACACTGGGTCTTACTCAGTGCTTAGAGTCACTCAGGCTTAAGAAAGGTTTAACAGGAACATGTTTTCAGGGCTGAGCCTCAGAGCCAGCAGCAAATTGTTGAAGACTTTCAGGACAGTATTTCTGAATTGTACAATATTTAAATTCCCTTCCTTTGTTTCGCAATAAAACACAATCAAGAGAACATCATGTTTGCCTGCTACGTTTCATCTAAATCCTAACTTATCCGATATAAGTAATTATTTGAATATGTATCTAAGTCCATCTCTTAGACCACGTTGACATGATGATTTTACACCTCGTAGCACAGCCCAGGTTAAATGACAGTCTGTCTGTTGTGTGTTTTCTTTCTTTCTTGCCATTTCAAAGGAGGCCGCTACCTGGAAAGTACATCATCTGGTTCGTCGTCTCGCTCCCAGAGTCCTTTGCTGTTGAGCCCAGCGGGCTCTCAGAACATGTACAACAATAGCGGGCCCATGCTGCGCTCCCTCAGGTGAGATTCTTCTGGACAGGATTCACATCAGCCATCCCACTGCTCCTAGGGGAGCCATGAAAGCTAAGGCCGCCTGTCCAACTAACACCTAATTCATTTAATTCAGTGTCAATTCACATACAATGCGGCCATCTGAGTAGCAGTGGCAATAATAGTAACAATAAAGTTAATAGTATTATGATTAATAATTATAATTCAATAATATATAAATATATAAAAATATAAATATATAAAGGCAATTTCAAATATTTGGATATTTTAGTTCTGTATATGTTTTACAATTATATATTTTTTATCTTAACTTCAAATCCAAATCATTCCGAATTCAAATTGGTCACTCTCCAAAACATGGTCAGCTTTTGGGATTGTGATGCCTCTGGGATTGTTCTAGTTGAGACCACCTAAACCAAGTCCTCACCAATACCAGAGTGTTCGAGGACGAGATAAGGCCGAGACTTTGAGGGGTTGAGACCGAGACAAGACCGAGACATTGAGGGGTTAAGACCGAGACAAGACCGAGACATTGAGGGGTTGAGACTGAGACAAGACCAAGACTTTGAGGGGTTAAGACCGAGACAAGACCAAGACTTTGAGGGGTTAAGACCGAGACAAGACCAAGACATTGAGGTGTTGAGACCGAGACAAGACCAAGACTTTGAGGGGCTGAGACCGAGACAAGACCGAGACTTTGAGGGGCTGAGACCGAGACAAGACCAGATTTGTGTTAGACAGCCAGAAATCCTTCTGATAAAAATAAAAAACTTTTAACAATATTTGAGCTCTAATTCAGTTCTTACATAAACATTTTTTAAGAAGTTTGTCCAACATGCGTACTAAGCACTGTCCATGGGAATGTAATGGAGACAGTTATATTGGGTATATCTTTACTGCAATCTCTACCTGCTTAGAAGTCAATATATACACCAATACAGATACATCAGTGATAATAATAATGATAATATCGGATGATTTATAACTTTTACTGTGCCTGTGGCTGTGCTGAAGTAATGCCATAGAGGCCTGATAAAGGTTCAAGTTTACCACAGGCATAAATCCCTGGACACCTGAGTGCGCCTTTAGTCACAAATATAGAGCCCCTTATCTTTCCCTCAGAGGCTGATGTGTTTGTGTCTGTGTCTGTGATCTCAGTCATCCAGGGGAAGGAGTGATTCAGCTCATTTCAGTGCCCAGGTCCAGCGGTCTGGGCATCACCTTAGGAGGAGGCTCCAACAGGCCCGACGGCCCCGCGGTCTTCATCCAGGAAGTGCTGTCTGGAGGAGACTGTCACCGGGTAAGACTTGAAGTCACCAGCCTCGAAAACACTGCACATATTGACAAATGTTTAATTGAGATTTTCAATTCAATTCAACGATACAAAACGCATTAATAAGTACAAATAGGCATTTGAAGATATTCCAAATAGATGTTAGAGGTGTGTTTTACCGCCATGGTAACACACTGACTCCCATTTAAGAAAAAAACGAATAATATTAAGGAGTGACAAACGAGTACATGCATAGATGGATACACTGCATGCAGAATGCTCCCACCTCCAAAATATGATCAGTGATCTTATTGAAAGTAGATAAGAAAGAAAAATGAAAAAAGGAAACCGGTAGACTACAAAGCCACAATAACCCCCCTCCAGAAACTGAATAAATGAGCCCCAAATCTTTACAAAAGTGTTACGTTTCCCCTTAACAACAAGTGTAAGTTCCTCTAGGGCAAGGCGTCGCAGTACCCTTCCACCCAGCTTTGTCTGGTTGGCCTGTGAACAGATTTCCATGACAGTGCAATTTTATGTTTAGCTACAAGATGACAAAATATTACCATATTCTTCCTGCTGTTGTTTAGTGTACAGCTTGCTGGGAAACATCCACAAATACAACGTTTGGGACACAGTGGATGCTGTTCATTGATAAACATAGATACAATTGTAATGATCTCTTTCCGAAATTCTTGAATGAGGCTGCATTCCCAGAGGCAGGGAAACACAACGGACACTTGACGCAGGTGTCCGTTGTATCGGAGTTACTGCATCATGCGATGCAGTAACTCTCGGGTAATGCATGTTCTCAACCATTTATACTGGAGGAGTTTGAATCTTGTATTTATTGTTTGTCACTGCACATATTGGATGAGAAGGAAAGATGAAGGGTGTAGCCATACCAAGACGGTGTTACTGTATAAACTAGTAAAGGGTAAATAAACTCAGGCGGTGAGGACATATATAGCACAATTCAGTTTGTGAGTTAGTGCTGCTGTTAGATTCTTTTTTCTTCTTTTAAACATGCGTTCATACTTTTTTGGCCACTATGAAAACTGTATTCTAACACACTATTTTTGACACATGATCATTTATGGCCTATGCACATTATACACAAGGCATGAAATTAACGCCCGCCCACCTGCCAAATGCGGGTGAATTTTTCAATTGGCAAGTAACACTGTCACTCTAACTGCCACGTTGGCTGGTAGCCAATGAGAATTGAGAGATTCAGACGAATCGGTTAGCAGGGCACGCTGCAGTTGCTTACTGGCTCGGACCAATCAGGGCAGGAAGACAGTAATTGAGCTATCGCATTTTCATTACTCGCAAAAATCCCAGCAGTCCCATGTGCAGCCACTGACCAATCAGAAGTGAGAACGGGTCAAATTCATCTTCTTGTTTCTGAAATGAAGACGAGGCGTGTGTGGACATCACACCAACACAACGTACAGCGAAGGCGTCCTGCCCACATTAACCTTTTTTTCACTAGAAAGTTGCTGAAAGTTGCTACTGTTTTAATCCTGTCAACTTGCTGGGGGGGTATATGTACATGTATATGTGTATATGTACACATATACACACACAATCACACACAGTGGATGCAAAAACGCAGTTGAGATGTACAGGATGACCTAAATTCGGGACAACAACATTATTGAAGGTGCAATGATAAGTTGAAGTCCAATAAGTCCTTTATAAAACCGGAAAGTCTGACTTGACTTCCTTTTGCTTTGATGTTGTTCCCATGGTTGCAGCCCTGTTTCTGATTGGATGAAGTGCCGTAAGAGGGTAGTACTTGCAGGGGTCTGGAAAAAAACTTGATGGCATAAAACTAAATCAGATCGATGTCTGTAAACCTACCACCAAATTCCCTACATGGTTGTATGGTAACAACAGTATAAATCACGTTGTCGCTTGAGGACACTGACACATTGGGGGGGGGGGGGACTCACTGGATCCTTTATCCCTTAGCACTGAGTGGAGGACAACTGGGATTTCAGTATAAAACCTGACTGAGATGGATGCAGCGCAGTAGTGAAGGACTACTTGTACGGAAATAAAGTGAACAACATGGAGGGAGGTAGAGGTGAGACAGAGGGGGCGGAGCAGGAAGTAAAGAGTGCATGTGCAGACCTCTGCAGCTTTGCCCTTAGGTAAGTGTAAAATAGTGCTTAGTCATGCCTCAGGTCACGGGCTGATGATGCTGTTTCTGTGACTAGCTGTCCTTAACAGATATAGAATACCAGCCGGTCCTCTCCTCCCACATAGTGGTCACAAACATATCTATGACCTTCCAGACACGCTTTAAATCAAACATACATTTCAATGTAGTGACATGCTGTAAAACGTCCCAATTATTAAAGTGGTTTGCCTGTTTCCTTCTTCCAAAGTGTTGCAAAACACCAGGAGAAATGCCAGGATTAATTAAAGACATTATGCCTTTTTAACTGCATGCCAAATTAATCAAATTGCCTCCTAATATGACCGGTTGCAGTGCTGACAAACTTCGGAGCATTTCAAGGTCATGTGACATGAACAATTCCTTTATAAGGTTTTTTTTTACATTAATATGAGTTCCCCCAGCCTGCCCATGGCCCCCCAGTGGCTAGAAATCGTGATAGGTGTAAACCGAGCCCTGGGTATCCTGCTCTACCGGAAAAAATGAAAATGAAAGCTTAAATGAACCGATCTGGATCTGGTTACCTCTCCTTTTTTTGCTTTGACCGCCCAGAGAATTTTGCCCCCCCATGAGAGAGAGACATCATGGCTTTCAAATGAGCAAAGTGGCGGTTGGTCAAGGACACACCCCCAGCCTCCACCTTGCCCCCTCCCTTCAGAGACAGTATTAGGGACCACTAAGGTCTATATAAAAGAGACTTTAGATACAGTATTAGGGACCACTAAGGTCTATATAAAG
>NC_048421.1:23895299-23898863 GCF_013103735.1 Etheostoma cragini
TCTATATAAAGAGACTTCAGATACAGTATCAGGGACCACTAAGGTCTATATAAAGAGACTTCAGATACAGTATTAGGGCCACTAAGGTTTATATAAAAGAGACTTCAGATACAGTATTAGGGTATACAGTATTTATAAGTTTTTTTTTTTTAAACAGAGTCTGACACAGTGCACATAAAACACCACACATCACTTCCATCAAACTGATCTGGTTCAACCGAATATTCTCTCTCAATATTCATAGAAACACCAGAATTTTGTCCTATGCCTCCGCTTCCTAAAAGACAGAACACTTGAGTATTTCTCTGCTTCTTGCAATGTCACCTTGACTGAAGGAAATTACCATAAGATGACAAACATTACGGTCCGGTCTGTTCATTAAATCCTCCTGAATATTTAGGAGGTCATGCTGGATTAAACACTGTTTTTGTTGTTTCAGTGTCAGTGTGGCTGGATCAGAGGAGTCTCCTGACAGACACACTACACAGGGTGGGAAGGTCAGGCATCATGCTAGGAATCTGTTAGGGCATCACACACACACACACACCTACCCAATGACACAAATATATATGTGTGTGTGTGTGTGCGCGAATAGGTGTGTGCGTGTGGTTTTGTTCTTTTTAATTGGATTTCTTAACAAAAAGAATCAGAGAAAATATGGCCTTACAGATTAAAGGAGTCACATTATAGAGAGTTTTCAGGTTTATACCTGTATTTTGTGTGTCTACTGAATATGTGTACATGCTTTAATGGGGAAAAACATGCTACTTTTATTTTTCTCATGCCGCTGACTCTTAGCATGTGGCTACATGTAGCAGGTCATGTAAAGTCTGCTTGGATTGATCAGCTGGCCTACTCTGTTGTTATTGGCCAACCAAATTGAAAGAAGCCACTGGGCAGGCTGTGCCAATGGGCAGCACATGTTAAAAACTGGGCTGGATTTCTCAATTAGTGACATCACCAATGGAGAAATTTCAAACAGGAACTTTCTCTGTGGGAGAGAAAGTGATTTGGAGCGAAAACAAACAAAACAACAAAACTATTTAACACGCTAAAAGACGGGAAAACAACCAAAAAAAGCATAACAGCGTCTTCAAATACTCAGGTTTGGCCACGTAGAACGTGAACATTTAACATTCTAACATTATAGATATGACAGAAAATAGTGAGAAAGGTTTGGTTCGGTTGCAGTATGAAAACCCTTTTTGGATGGTTTAAACTTTTGCACCAATTATAGGAAGTTAGGCAACTACGTACCATAGAAGAAGAAGAAAAAAAAGCCAACTATTTAATTACAATTTGAAAATGTATTTTAACTGTTTACTTTTAATTTGAAAATATACTTTTTGCACTATAAGAACATACGTTTCTTGCGAGTACTGCGCTTGTAGTTGGTGCTGACGTTGTTGCTGCTGGTAGTAGTACCATAACAGGGATCGGGATTTGCCCATTTATTTTCATTCATACTGGAAAAACTACCCACCAAAAAATGCCAAAACAGCAACACGCCAATGTGAGACGCATGGCCGTCTACTCACCAATCCCAGGGAGACACACACATGTACGTGTTGACGTCACGGCGTAGGTACGCCCTGGAAAGTTCTTTAGTGCGCTAGCAAAATCATGATGTGAAAATTAAACCCCAACGTTGGTTGCGGACCTTGGTCTGGACTTTTAGGTGTGAAACTGTCTTCTCAGCTTCTGACTAAAGGCTCTACCACGTGACTGTGTTCCCCAATCAAACGTCGTTGTACAGTCACGTGACCATACTCGCTTTTAGCGGCGGGACGGGTTAGCTTTACAGTCGTAGCACATCAAAGATGTCAGAATTACCCTCCCTAAGGCAACGCAGACAAGTAGAAACCCCCCCACCCGGCCTCATATTGTAAGCATGTTACCTTAGTAACAGTGCCAAACAGCAGCTACATTATGCGGTGTCTTCTGTGTATAAATCAGACGTTACTCAACAGTTACTCAGTACTTTTTTACTCTAACTCAAGTAATTATTTGGATGACTACTTTGTACTTTTACTTGGGTCATATTATTCTGAAGTAACAGTACTTTTACTTGAGTACAATTTTTGGCTACTCTACCCACCTGTGGCCACAGGATCATATCTAGTTTTCTGTGACTTTGTTTGTTGTCAAACTTGAAGCGTAGGGTGAATTCTGGCAGAGCACTCACGTTGCTTTTGCAATATCTGATCGGCATCAGCTGTTTCTTTCATGATTAATTACCGCTAAGCGCTAATGGCTTCAACATACGCTGCATGCATATCCCAGTTGTCAGCTGCTGGGCTACCGGCAGACTAGTGGTGTGCAGATACAGTATATTCATGCAGATACCTGATACTTCTCACTGACTGTTCTGCGCACTTGCTCATGCCACAACTCCCGCCACCAACTGTTCATTTTTGGAATTGGTGATTTATCCAAGATGTTCATGAATATGTTTTTTAAAAGGGGGACCACTCTTCAACTTCAAAGAGCAGTCTCTTTTCCCCAAAATCGTACATAACGATTTTCTGTAATTGGCCAATGTATCACTACTATCAGATATGAAAACCTTGTACTGACTCAGCACAGTGTCCTGGGATTTACATACATATTTGACGCTTCTGCAATATGAGACAGAATTCATGATTCTGGGAACATGAAAAACAACAGCATGTCAGCAGAAATGAAAATTATACTTGAGATTTGAATGAAATTGGCTAAAATGTGCAGAAACACTGACATGGTCTTTAAGCATAACAGCCTGCCATATTGTAGACTGAAGATTATATGATTATAAAAAAAAAAGAGTAGATGACCACAAAATCCACGTGCATGTTCCTGGCACTGGCAAATGAGGTGGTATAGGACGACAATGCTTGTATGTGTGGGATTGCCAAAAATATACACGGGGAGTAGCAGAGAAGAAATGTTTAAAAACCGATTATCCCTTTCAAAGCAGTAACTCACTCAGATGGCCTTCCATCTGCCAGGAAGTAGAAGACAGGGAATTAGAATGATGATGTTGAATTAGCACCAACATTCCCAACTTAGCATGATCCACTGAAACCAACCTTCACACCCCTCTGTTCGCACGTATTGCTGTCTTCTTCCTTTTCTCCAGCTTCCTCTGCTTCTCTCCCCCCAATCCCATCATCCTCGCTCTCTGTCCACCCACTCACTGTCAACGCTGGGCAGTTGGCCAAGGAAGAAAGGGAGGAGAATGGAGGGGGGAGACTACAGCATACAGGAACATGCACGTGGATGTGTGCTTGAGGCTGTTTCTAAGTACATGTTTCTTGTTGCATATGTTCCACGAGGTTCTACATTATTTTTATTCAAGATGCCAGTGAGTGACAGTAAATCACAGAGAGCCAAGGCCAAGGGAACTTTATCAGGATGCATAGTATCCTGATCCATGAAATAACTGGTCCTAATGAGAATTTAACAAAGGGGCGTGTAGACTTATGCCCCTGTATTTTAACATAGGGAGGTGTATACTTATGCCCCCTGTATTTTAACATAGGGGGGTGTATACTCATGCCCCTGTATTTTAACATAGGGGGGTGT
>NC_048421.1:23898963-23904543 GCF_013103735.1 Etheostoma cragini
CTTATGCCCCTGTATTTTAACATAGGGGGGTGTATACTTATGCCCCTGTATTTTAACATAGGGGGGTGTATACTTTTGGCCCCTGTATTTTAAGGAATAACATTAACATTTATGTACAATACATCATTCACAAAGAAAATTGATGTCCTTAAAGGTTGGATTTTCCTAAATATTTTGGATTAAAGGATTAAGATCAATTTCCAAAAGACCATTTTTTTTCCTCTTTTAATCAACTTTAGCGTGGGTGTTTAAACTTATTCAAGCTTTTCAATTCTTATAGAGACAATTTTGGGATTAGTTGTTTTTCCTCAGACGTTTGTGGAGACCGAATCAGAGCTAAAGTATTGGTCTTACATAGATCAGGTGGACACAAAGATGAATGTTAAAGTTGCTTTGTGGCTGCTGGATGTGGAACTGTTGCTGAAATGTTCGCCATGACAAATCTGTAAGGTGATACTACAGTATGTTCTCAGCTTGTCCACTGCCCCAAAGTGGCTAAAAAAGCAGGTAATGCAGCTTTAACTCAATAAAACCAGCAAATAAGCATAAAATGTACAAATAAACCTTTGTACACATGCATTTCTAAACTTACTAGCCGTCTCTGCACACTCACTCTCAGTAATGAAGCTGCAGTGTATCAGGCATGCATGCATTATATTTCTTTTGGTTTGTTTTCCACTGACATACTCCAAATCCACAATAACAGCTGGTGAATGGTACAAAGTACTACATGCAACTGTGTTTGTTAGAGACCAAGCAGCGCTGTATGTCCACAGTTTTTGACTCCCTCGGCACTGTCCCTGGCTCTACAGCTGCTGACACTCGCTCCTCTGCTTATGGAAGCAGGTTGTCTCTGTCCTCTAAATCCCAGCTCTTAATCCCCCGTGTCATATAGGAAGCAAGCTAGCATTTCCTGCATTGTAAATGTGCTGCATGGGATGAGTCATCTGGGGGAATTATGCAGCCATGCATTTATCATTATTTATAACTGTTACCTGTAGTTATGAGGGGGCTAAACCAAGCTTACTGGGGCCAGTAAGACCATCCAAGAGGTCTGGACAGTTCATAACGGAGCAGAAAATCTGAAACCTGTTTTGGCCCTGTACTATTTAGTACATTATAACCCGCAGGAGAATTGTAAAGGTAATTCTTTGACAAACAGCAAGCCGATGTGAATATCTTAGAACTGGACTAATGTTACCACATAAATCAGACAATGCAGAGGCAATATGGTGATGCATGCGCTTGCATAAGGAGGTCTGGTTCCGTAGAAGTCTACGAGAAAGTGAGCCACTTCTCACTTGATTTATTACCTCAGTAAACATTTTCATAACGAGTTTATGGTCTCCATCACTAGCTTGAAGTCTTCTGCAACACAGAATGATGTTCATCTATCTTCGTAGTCGGGGACAAAGCCCAGCATGACTAAAGACTGTC
This sequence comes from Etheostoma cragini, assembly GCF_013103735.1. NCBI lineage: Eukaryota > Metazoa > Chordata > Actinopteri > Perciformes > Percidae > Etheostoma > Etheostoma cragini. The sequence goes on from NC_048421.1 coordinate 23,900,401, forward strand.
TCTTTGATGTGCAGGATGGACGTCTGAGGCCCGGAGATCAGCTCATTGCTGTTAACAAGGAGTCCTTGATCGGTGTGACCCACGAGGAGGCCAAAAGCATGCTGAACAAAGTCAAAAGCAGGTGGGTGGTGCTTGCAGATTGACATTTTCATTCAGTAACTCAAAGTGAATCTCTGCCGAGACCGGGACCACAGTGGGGATTCGTAAACTATGCACACTGCAACGGCCGTCTCTTTTTCCTGCTTATGTCATACTGTACATGCTTATGACTTTGCAATTTTTATGGATTGTTTTTCCAGCCAAGACAGTGCTGTGGAGATAGCCTTCATCCCAGGGAAAGGGCTGTTCCCAAGCAGCACATCTCTCCACAACGGGGTCCAGCGAGCCACAGGCAACAGCTCCGGGCGCTTAAAAGTCCACATCAGATCACCTGAGGTCCGCTGGGTTTCAGGCACCACAGACACACCAGAATATGTCAAAGTTTTTGACATTCTGTCGGTGGATTTTCAGATTTTGCAACTTTTATTCCTCTAGCTACAAAAAAAATTAGAAACAGCAGGAGCAGTATTTTAAAGTGGACCAAAAGAGATTAGGCTTGGGTTAGGCTCCCATGTCAGCTTTCCTTAGACAACATATAAGTAATAATTCACAATTTATAACAAAAGGAATTGATAACTGGCATATTACACAAATTCATTTTACTTGACGTTTAAAAATGAGCAATTTCAATGCACATGTCATTAATCTGTTTATAAGGTTTGCTTAACTTACCAATTTATGAACTAGTTCTGATTTTACAATGTCTAAAGCTATTCTGGTGGCACTCTCCAGCCTCCACAGGGATTCTATGCAGAATGTAATGAGTGTCGTCCAGTGATGTCCAGTAGAAAAGCAGGCTTTGACATCTGGCGAGTCAGACCTGTCCTACCAAATCAGTTTCAAAGCCTCACCTTTGGAAACATGCAAACATCTCTCGTGTGTCAGTAGTTTTACATCCATGTGTCTTTGTAGATGTGTGCAGAGGAGCCAGCCCCAGTGTCCTCACCTTCTCCTGACATCTGCCCACCAGACATCCATATTTCAGGTAAAACTCCACTATACACCAGGAGGGGGGGGGGGACAGTCGTCTTAAAAGCTCTTTCATTTTTTAAGGGCGCCACTAATGGGGCGTCCATCCTTTTCACTATATTCCTGTTAACTCATACAAAACAGTTTAACAAAGCAGCTATGCCAAAAAAAACAACTTTAAAGTACTTTAAAACAAATCAGAGTTGAGATTTTCAGTGATTTGTCTACAAAGTCTCTGAATTCAGACGCATGTTAGATAAACCCAGCTGATCCGGGAATGAAAAACGGGGAACATTCGCTCCCTCACAGAGATTGGGGATTAAGTGATGAGAAGACAATGGGATTAACCAGGATCCACAGCAGTGGATCAGTAGGGGACCTCAGAGTACACAGGAAAGTGAGGGATCATGAAAAAGTACCATCTTGATAATAGTGGGTGCAGTTCATAATTGTTTCATCCTCCCTCTTATCCTCAGTGTATCTGCATAGCAGCTGCTGTCCCAAACACACATGGAAATCTCTCTGCTTTGAGCCTGCACAGCTCATGGATGATGATTAATCTGAATTATTTTTAAGATGCTCTGCTTTCCTTGTAATGACCTGATACCGAAGACATTTAGTCCATGCCGATGCAGAGCCCCCCCCCCCACATTGTAGAGGGCGTATATACATGTCCTCCTCAAAAAATATAAAAGACAATCCTCTCCCCAAAAGAGGTCAAACTAACCGTTCGGGGGGCTGAAAACATGTTTAGATCCTTCTTACAAGGGCTGCTTCTTAGGGTTGTGTATCTCCATAAGTGGAATGTGTCTCTCCTTCATTACAGCATTGAAGAAAAAACAAATGTTTGAATCCCAAAACTGAATATCAAACACCTAACCAACACATTGGGATATGGATCCCCCTGGGTCTGGAAAAAAAGTTTATATTTAATGATAACTGTATAGTCTGTTATTTGGATCCAGCCCCTAACCCCAGTAAATATGCCAACATTTTGTAACTTTAATTACGGGAGTTCCCCCCCGACTGCCTGTGGCCCCCCAGTAGCTAGAGATGGGGATAGGTGTCATCTGAGTCCTGTGAATCCAGCTCTGTCTTTGAGAAGATAAAAGCTCAGATGGGCCGAGGTCTTAAGGAGCAAGGTTACCTCCCCTTTCTCTGCTTTGCCCGCTCAGAGAATTGCCCCCCCCCCTCCCACCATGAGAGAGGGACATCGTGGCTTTCAAACGAGCAAAATGGCAGTCGGTCAAGGCCACACCCCCAGCCTCCACCTTGCCTCCGTACATTTTTGCTTAAGAAGATAAAGATTGAAAACTATTTAGAACTTTCAAGTCAGTTTGTAGAAAGTGCTTGATGATCAAGTTGAAAGATTTCAAACCGCTCTGTTGTTAGGGTAAGACCGCTGGCTGGCCGGCCCAATCCTATTGGCCTGATTAGCCCAGCCAAGGTTATTTCCTAGGTGATGTGAGCACTCGGCTCCCCTCCAGGCTCTTATTGGCTAAGCCAGTTGCTGGCCATGACAGATGTCAGCAGTTTGTGGTGAGGTGAGCAGATGCAAATACTGGCTGGATATCTTTTTCTTTTTTTTATAAAAGAGTGATATTGACTCCTGACAATAAATCATGTCTGTGCTTCAGCCCTAAGCCTCCTCACACCACTGATGACATTGGGTCATGCACACCTACACTGAGGGATCTGGTAGGCAGGGGTGTGGGGGGGGTTAGACCATAGACTGTATATTAAGACAGTCCAACACAGTCACCTCACACCAGCACATTACATTCATTCACTCCTTATTAACCAAAGCTGTGTTGGATCTTTCCGGCCCTGTAACCCCTGTGAATACTTCCATTACTTTCACACACTCATGTCTTAGACTCTTCAACAACCTGACCTTCCTCTTTCTTCTGACCTGTTCTAAAGCCTAGCATAGGGAGGAGTCATTGGAAGGGTTCAATCCTGTTAGGGTGATAAACAAACTGCTCACATGTGTAAAACCCTATTTGCAGGCAACCCTTATCCCCTGGGGCCCGAACATGTATCGCAATGATTGCAGAGGTCGTTTGTGCAAATCTAACCCTCGTAATGTCCAAATTTGACCGTTATTTAAAGTATACAGTATAAATTGTCAATCAATTCTGTGTAACACCTTTAGTCTCACTTCAATTCAACCCACTACTACACATTTTTCCCTTCCTTTTGGAATTTAGAGCCAATAGACCTTGTTTACATAAAAGTATACCCTGTTTTTGAGTTATTTTTGACCTAACATCATTTTATCTATTTGACTTATCACAGAGTGGTATATGTCAAAGTTTAGTGAGGATGCTGTGGAATCATCTTATGACCTCATAAGGGTCAAGAGTTCAGATCGATCCATCTGAGCTTTCATTTTCTCAAAGGCAGGTTTACACCTATCACCATTTCTAGCCACTGGGGGGGCGTAGGCAGGCTGGGGAAACGCATATTAATGTAAAAAAACCTCATAAAGGGACATGTTCATGCCATGGGACCTTTGAGGTCTGTGTGTGAGATACAGAAGTTCCAAGTTTTTGCCAAACTTTGTACTCTGTAACCGTCTCGATCCCGTCTTCTCTTTCTTCTCCCGTCTGTGTGTAACTTCCCCGTTGATGTGATATGTTCACAAAGTTTATTTTGTTCTCTTGTACACATTTATAAACTGGGAACTTTACACAAGAGTGGCAACAGATGATAGAAACCAAGGATGTGGACTAGTATGTGGGTGTAAACAGGGTTTGGAAAGCACGGCTGTTGTTATGACAGCAAATCTGTCAATCATCAGCCCCAGTCTGGGGCAAATCCTTTGGGTAGGACGAGGAGGAGAGTAGTCACTGAAATGAGTTCATGGGGGGGGGGGGGGGGGGGGGGGGGCAGACACAGACACTCAGAGGAAAGGTTCCTGTTGCCGCAGCAAGCAGACAAACAAATCTGGGACAGACAAACTCATCAAATTAATATTAGGCATTGGCTGCCTGCCCTCCCCTGTCTCGTTTCCCTCACTCTGTTATCATCCACCTTTCCTCCACTCCTCTCTTTTTAATCATCTGCTTTTCA
>NC_048421.1:23904553-23915421 GCF_013103735.1 Etheostoma cragini
CCCATTCACACACACCTCCCCTTCACCACAACCTCCCACTTCCACCAAAGCCACAGAGAATATCTGTCCCTCCACTCTGATGTTACAGATTATCCAATGATATTGTCCTCCTGTTGTTTACAAAGTGTCCCGTGGCCTCGCGTACTCTCTCCTAATCCTGTTTGAAGGCCAATATCTCATACAGATGCTGTATTTTATACGTTGGGATATTTTGTGCCAGAGGCATTATGTTTTTGGCTTTTCTGTTTGTGCGGATGTCCCATTCTCGTGGACACAATGTCTCAGGAACGCCTTGGGGGAATGGCTTCAAATTTGGCACAAACGTCCACTTGGACTCGAGGATGAACTGATTAGATTTTAGAGGACAAAGGTCACTGATCTCTCAAAGTGTGCTTTTGGACATAACCCAATCCTTCCTACACTAATTAAGACATACATACCTGGACACAAACTGTCTTAACTGTTTTAATTATTAGGTTTTATTCATGCTAAAGATCTTTTTACAGCTGAAAGGTTATTTTTATTTTTATACTGTTTTTTTTTATATACTGTATTCTTTTCTTCTTCTTACGTCTTGTAAGATGCTGTAAATTTAATTTCCTTGCGGGAGTCATCCCAAAAGGACCAATAAAGAGAAGTCTAATACTGTTATTGAATACCATAACTCAGGAGCAGAAGGGAGCCGTTTGGTGACACGCATCCTGAAACTGCTGATTGGTTTATCTTCTGTGCTGCCGGGTTGGACAGTAGATGCGGTTGAAGCATCCATGTTTCGCCAAGAAACACATTTAATATAATTCCGATATCATTAAATCCCTCTTTTTAGTCTTCAGTGTACATATTATGAGTCTGGACAGACATATAGGGATGAGTACTGAATTCAATACTTTGTAGGCACCGACCAAATTACCCCTAAGGTTTCATGTATCAGAAAATGCCTATTAAGTGAATATTATCAGTGAGCCAATCAGCATGCAGCATGCTTCTATCGAGATCTGATAATGTCTGTGATGGGCGTCGTAGAGCCACGCAGGGAAAACTCTACGTTGCACAGAAACGTAGTAGTACATGATAAATAAAATTTTGCTGTAATGTAATTTCTTTTTGTTTTATAACATTTTTATTAAAAAAAGTATTGATTAGGAACCTGTATCACTTTGATGCCAGTGGGTATTGACCCAGACATACAGTACATGGATGTAAACTGCAACTTGACCTGTTGGCAGAGGCGTTCAAGGCGTTCAGTAATTTGAGGGTCTTACAACACCAGCTCCTGGTCCGTGCTTTACACAAAATCAACCATATTTTTCAATTTATCTTCTTCTTCTTCCTTTGTTGTTTCCACCCTCCTTTTCTTTTTCTTTTCTTCTTTCTCTAGGTTCAACCAGCCAGAGGTCGCCAACGGGGGCCAAACCTAAGATAACGCTGGACCCCTACATTCGCCTCAAATCAGACAAGTTAGATTTGGTGAGTCTTGTCCTCCTGTCAGTCAGTCAGAGAAGTAACTCTGGAGTCATTCTCATCTCCTGGAGTGTGATGCAAAGCATCCATTAGCCTGGTTCTACCGGTCTCTGGTCCACTAGCCCGGTCCTACCGGTCTCTGGTCCATTAGCCCGGTCCTACCGGTCTCTGGTCCATTAGTCTGGTCCTACCAGTCTCTGGTCCATTAGACTGGTCCTACCGGTCTCTGGTCCATTTGACCGGTCCTACCAGACTCTGGTCCATTAGCCCAGTCTTACCAGACTCTGGTCCATTAGCCTGGTAGGCGGGTACTCTGTTGAAGTCCAAAACTATTGGATCCGCCCAGAGCCACTCTGAATCTGCCATAACCAATCCCTAGCGTTAGCCTTAGCCAACTCTGTCACCGCCAGCGGAGCAAGATGAAAAATCTAACTTTCCCGATCCCTGTGGGGAGGAGGGCCACAACATCATGGCCCCCAACAGAACTCCGCAAAGATTGTTCCCGCTCAGCTTTAACTTCTGGACATTCAGCAGCGTTGCCACAACGGACCCAATGGCTTTGCTCACATTGCTTGTTAAATGCTTTTCAAAGCATAAATTAAATAATTTTTCATGAAGAATAAAATCTGATGTTTAATCATAAAGTAAACTAGCCAACAATATAACATCCTACATGTCCAGCTGAGATGATGAGACCATTAAACACAATGGTTGGCTCCTTTAAACATTCTACAATGTTTATATACTTCAACTACATTTTCCAGATGATACTTAAACACTTTAACTTTAGTAACATTTTCAAAGCAGGGCTATTACTAACAATAGAGTATTTTTACAGTGCGGTATTAGTACTTTTGCTTAAATAGAGGATCTGAATACTTCCTCCACCGCTGGTTGTGGGTCATTTTGACTTTAATGACTTTAATTGTTAGAATTAGGTTGAAGACAGGTTGTAGTTAATGTCAAGTTGATTTGACAAAAATTCGGATATTACAAAACTAAGGCTTCTAGTTTCACAGAGCTAATTCATGGACAAGGATAAAACTGCTAAACTGGGTGATCCTGATGTGTGTGACAGCTGTGATGTCATGAACTTCATGATGGCAGAACATACATTATCACAATTAACATTAACAATTGACAAGTGCGGTAAAAATGTTGATACATAATTATAGAAAATGATAGCAGCTGTCAGCAACTTACTATTCAATTTAAAGGTCCCATATTGTTAAAGTGAGATTTCATGTCAGTTTTTATTATTATAAAGCAGGTTTTTCTGAAGGGCAACTTAAAGAGACAGGCGCTAAAACGGAGCGTTTCAGAGGGACAGAGGGTGAATACAGGTATATTCAGACAGACAGTATGAGAAAAATAATATTTGTTTTACATTAAATCATGTAAACATGCTCTAGTGGAAACCCAGAATATTGCTTATGATCCACAACCTCTTTCATACTCATCCAAACATTCAGCGAGCCCTCGGGACCTGTATGGAAGACTTAGCATTGAGAATGTTCCTCCGCTTGTTCATTTAGGTTTAAAGAGACTCCACGAAGCCCCCTTGCGCTGAAGGTTCTTCTCTTTCTGATTAACTTGCTTTTTCTCCCCAAGCTCTCTCTTCATCTAATTATTGATCTCTCTCTGCTGGCTTTATCCCACTTGCGCTCTTCATCTGTACATTCTTTCTACCCTGTCAGCATGTTCTCCCACTGCTCGCCCTCTCCCCAGCCTCCAGCTTCCTATCTCTCTGCTGATTATCTCTTTTTTCATCTGCCTTGTTCTGTCGCTGCTCTCTCTTCAGTTTTTGGTACTGTTCAGCTTTGATAATAATGTAGCTGTAGGTCTGAAGTACGTTCCTGGTTCTCCTTCTCCATAAACAACATGAAATCAAGGAGAGGGTTAACTTTTCCTGCTTTTCCAACTGTGGTCAGAAAGAAGAGAGGAGACTCACTGAAGCCTCTCTCCGACCAAGTGGTTAACAGGAACGTAGTTCTAGGTATAGTCCACAGTCCACACAACAGTTCTCCATACACTGCTCTCTCCCAAAACCAGTTTTCCAGTTGCATTCACGCTGGCCAAGGGAGCAACGCTAGCACGGCAACGGTCTTTATTGCATCGCCATGACTTTAGCACCACATACAACAACAGACCAGCATGGAGGAGGCCGTGGGACTGTTGCTGTTGGGCCTTGCCGAGATCCTCATGACGGTGGCGTTTAAAGACCAGGCCGGAGGACTTAACAGAGAAACACAGAAGACAAGACTCCAGCGTCATATGAGTCTCCTCATCAAGTACTTATTCAAGTAGTCTAAGCTTTGCTAAAACAGACGGCATGGCTTCTACAGATGGTGAACTGTGGGGGCGGGACTTATAATTTGGACCAATCAATGTAGACCTAGGTCAAAAGGGAAAAGACTCAGCCCTGAAGTAGGAGCAGACAGAGTTACAAGGGTCAGGGGAACTTAATAATCCTCAAACTGGTCCAGTCGGAACAAAATGGTTCTTGGAATGTGTTGTTCTAAGAACTGCAAAAATCCCTCCGGTCAGAGAGCAGCTTATGACTCTAGAGTTGGTACTCGTTCGGAAGCTAATCAGCGTCACTCTCTCACTGACTCTACCACTCACTCCCAACACACACACATGCCGGTCCTGCTATTCTTTTAAAGAGATTGACGCTGACACCAACACACCTGTATAAAACCAGTCCATTTAGATGGGCTACAGAAAAGCTGAGAAGGCCATACGAGCTTTATGAGCTCGTATGGCCTTCTCAGCTTTGAGTTTTAAGTAGAGCTTTAAAAGAGGCAGCTAGTTCCACTAGAAGGGGACAGGGAATCGCTCCGATCTCATCCCGAGTCCACGAAAATACTTCCATCAGAACCCGATCACGTGACTGCCCTCATGTCCTGCAACATCCCGAGAGAATCAATGCCTTCCCTGCACTAAGTTGCCTAAGCCAATAGGTGGACTGAGTAGTAGGCCTAACCTATGACCCATGTAGACTGTGACCCAGGTAGACTACATAGTAGGCCTAACATATGACCTAGGTAGACTATGACCCAGGTAGACTACATAGTAGGCCTAACCTATGACCCAGGTAGACTACATAGTAGGCCTAACCTATGACCCAGGTAGACTACGGAGTAGTCCTAACGTCCGTGAGCTCAGCGATTCCACTATGTTTGAGTCTGGAGAGAGACGAATTAGTGTCTTATCTTCTAGCCGTGTTCTCCTCTGTCGCTGATGGCAGCATCATTCTTTAATTTAATCTCCGGTTTCCACACCTTTTCATGCAATGGCACCAAAGTCAAATTATCCCACTCTCTGTTTGTGTTTGTGTCCCTGTTTCTCAGGCTTTGTCCTATCTCGGGTTGGATGTCACAGAAGAGAAGAGGAAGAAGTTGAGAGAGAGTCTGACAATAGACCCACAAGGCACTGTGGCTTATGGAGGTGAAGCACACACACACACACGCACACACACACACAAACACACACAACTCCAGTTGTGTCAACAGCAAGGTGAAATATTAGGGCTGAAATCTTGTCCAATCCCAGACTCTGTGTCACTGACAGCTTGTGTGTGTATGAAACATGAAGCAGCTCTGTGTGTGTCTGCAGCCAGGCAGACAGTCAGAGGAGGAGCCGCTTCAAAAATGTTATTTAATGTATTTACATCTGTTTACGACTAATACTAATTACTAGGGCTGCACGATGTGAGGAAAATATTTAATTTGCAATTATTTTGACTGAATTTGCAATATGATTCACAAAATTGGAGGGCATGATCCTTTTTGTATCATTACTCTCATAAAAATATTTAAATTAATTTTTTTTTAATGATTATAGCGTGATTTTTGAGAGGATATGAACTATTGTGTGTTTATATATATATATAATAAACATATACAGTATATAACAAATTAAGTGTATGATATCCATTATAGTAATAATAATAATAAGTAATAAGTAATAGCATAAATGAAAATGTATTGTATTTAAGTGAAATCATTTTACTATTTGGTTTTCTGGCAGCCATGGTAACTCAATAGCATTTTGTGTCTGTGCTTGTCTGTTGCCTCTCAGACCTAGTGGAGGCCACCCGGAACATTTTCCAGGAGAACCTGGAGGAGCTGGGTTTAGGGGCGGGTCCCTTCATGTTTTCCTATCACGAAGCAGCTAGTTTGATGGACACGTCCGCCTTCCACTCCCCCGTGAGCAGTCCGCACAGCCTCTTACATGCCAGCACTAGACAGATTCCAGTGAACAGATTACTTCCAGCCTAACCTGTCACATACACCCAACAACCCAAACGGCCACCTTCACACACACTCATCTGTTACTGGTAACAGATGGTGTGTGTGTTTCGGGCTACTGTGAGATCTTGTATTGTATCTTTAGCTTCTGTTGTTGGTGTAGAGACAGGCTGTTGGGCTAGTGAAGGGTTCATATTCCATCATAGTCCGAGTTATCATTGGTATATCTAGTAACATGAAACAGTGAAGAATATACCAATACTCCTCTATTCCTAAAGAAAGGAGAAATAGAAAACACATATAGAACTTTTCTGTAAATGCATAGACACAAAGACATAAAAATAACTCTGTGTGTGCGTGCGTGCGTGCGTGCGTCTGTGCTTATGTTTGCTTGTGTGTGCGTGTCTGTGTGTTTGACCGACTGTCTGTCTGTCTGTCTGTGCGTGTGTGTGTGCAGACATATGAGTCGGAGTGCAGCTACAGCAGTGAGGAGATGGAGCAGTTCCAGACGGAGGTGAAGCAGCTGCAAACCCAGATGAAGCAGCTCAAGGTGAACACTCACACAAAGTGTTGGTGGATGATAAAGCGTGTGTGACGATAACAAAATGTCAAAATCACATGTAACTCAAGTATTTGTCAAAGATGCTCTTGGGGCATTTCAGCTTGGTACTTTCGAGTTACACTACACAACAGCCAGTAATAGAGTTTTGCTTTTTTTCCATGCACCACCAGCACACAGCTCTACATGTACATCTTTGCATAATTTGTCATTTGGTCAATTTTCAAAGTGCAATTTTATAATTTAATCATTTATGTGTAACTAATTGTATAATACTGTCGCCAATGCCATCGCTAAGTAACAAAACCATTGCACTTCCTGTGGCTTCTTCATAATAAAAGCCAACCCATGGTAATGCTTGTACTTGTTAAGCAACATCTGTAGGAAAGCTTGGCTTGCACATAGCTCTGACACAGCTGTGTAACAGAGCCATCACTAAAGAGCAAGACAATTAAGGACATCATAAACAGTAAGACTTCAGTGCGTGCATGCGTGTACTAGAGTACCCTATTTCACTGCTTTACTACCAATGAAAACTCATAAGTAGCAAAGTAATTACAGATTACATTACCTTACAAATACATTGTTGGAAAAAGCTGAGTTTGACATTAAGGATTACAACTTTAGTGTTTCTCAGAGTCAAAGAAGCCTCTGAGACTCTGGGACAAAAGCGTAACATGGCACTTTACATATTCTAACCAAATGACATGAAGGCAGGAGGAATTGATTTCTCTGTTATGTAGCGTGGTTTCACTGATGATTTCAGCTGTAAACACCTCCCGTGCTTCATCTGCTGCCTTTCTCGGCAGGTGATGCTGAAGGACATGGAGCACAGCAAGAAAAGCCTGGAGGAGGAGTTGCAGAGGACCTCCGAGGTGGGTGGAGACATGCTGCATGGCTGTGTAATTAACAGTCAGCTATGGAAGTAAATTAGGGCATGGCTGGGTAGCTGGTAGCGTGTGCGCCCCCATGAACAGTGCCCCGGTCCTCGTTACGCAGCTGTGGGTTCAACTCTGACCTGCAGCCTTTGGCTGCATGCCATTCCCTTTCTCCCCTTTAATGTCTAGGCTTTTCTAACAAGTAAAGGGCTAAAATGCAAAAAGGGGGGTCTAAATTATGTATCAAACACATGGTCACATATGAAAATATTTACTGCTGAACATTCTGTTGTCTTTTCCAGAAAGCATGTCTGACTGTGGAGGAGAACGCCCTTCTGAAGAGCCGTCTGCAGGCATCCGTGGCGGAGGCCGGGCCTGGGATGTCTGGGGCCGGGGCTGGGGTGGCTGGGGCCGGGACCAGGGTGGCTGGAGCCGGGGCCGGGGCTGCGGGGGCCGGGGCTGCGGGGGCCGGGGCTGCAGGGGCCGGGGCTGCGGGGGCCGGGGCTGCGGGGGCCGGGGCTGGGCAGCGGCTGGCCAGCAGTGCAGAGCAGGACTACGAGGAGGTGATCCAGCTGCTGGAGGCTGAGATCAGGGACCTGAAGAACCAGCTGGCCAGCAAGAGGCAAGCACGAGGACTAGAGGCCACAAGGGTGAGTCTCAAGACCCTAGGTCTAGTTGACGTTGTTTTCTCGTTGTTACATTTCCCAAGGGAATATTCAATTTTTAACTCTGTTGCATTCATTTGAGAGATGTAGAATTTATATACAAAACATACATCAGCAAATAAATTACATACCAAATTACATACAAAGCTCTGTAACATTTATGATGCATTGACCAACTGCACCATATAAAATACCTATATTTTATATATTAAAAAAAATCATTAAAAAAAAAAAAAAGGTTATTGTATAGCATGTTGAAAAAGTCATAAGAAGTCATAATATAGTATGTTAAAAAAAGTAATACAAAAAAAAAAGTCATAAAAAAGTCATTGTAGTCTTTTGGAAAAAAATAATAGTATAGTATGCCATACACACACTATGCCTGTTACACACACAGGGACACACACTATGCTCGTTACACACACATGCAGAAAATTACAAAATATGAGGGGTTAAATCCTCCATCATAACAGCAATGCTCCAAGGTCCAAATGTGGCTGGCTGTTTAAGGACATGGGAGAGGACAACTGATTGGCACACATTTAACACAGGGCCCATGAACCCTCTCTCCCTGCATATGATGTTGTGTGGGATTTAAAAAGCATTGAGCCAAGATTTTCCCTTTGTTGTGCTGTACCCTCCCTCCATCCTCCGTTAGAGCTGCGGGCGCTGCAGCAGCATCAGCGTGCTGCAGCTTTTCTCTGTGAGAACACATCAGGCTGCCTCTGCTTTGATGAAGAGACGGCTTTGTGTTTATTTCCTCTGGCTTTCAGGCTTACTGCCTCTCTACCTGTGGCTTATTATCTCAGATAGGAAGTCCTCGGGCTGCACTCTGGCATATTTAATAATAGAAATGAGGAAGTGTTGAAACCTCTTCAACTACATGTGTGACAGCTGCTGTGTTCATGAGTTTAAATGCATCAACCGTAACCTTCATCCTACCCTTTCCTCTTTCTATCTTTTTATTCCTTTCTTCCCTACTTCATTTTTTTGTCTTTGTCACCCGGTTGCTTGTCTTTAACGACCAGTCTTTGTTCAAGCCCATCTCTAAAGTTTTTGTTGTATATCTGCGTTCCTTTAATTCTAAACCCTTAGTAGAGAGACTTTAATCTTCCTCACATTAGAACAAGAAACCAACAGGAATGTCACATTTCCATCACAATGTGTCAAATGGTTTGGACTTTATTTATGTCATAGTGTTCAGTCCTCTTCTTCTATAGCAGTATAATTGCACCAAAACAGAGAAAACTGTTGGCCTCAATGAACCAAATCCCTCCTTTCACAACAGTAGTCGATACAAACTTAGTAACTAACTTAGCAACCTGACTAACGAAGTTGCAAATGAAAAAAAAGAACTGCATATATATATAAAATTTCAATTTCACAAAATGATGCCTTCATATGTCTGAATATTAAACTCATGTAAGTTATTGCAAAAGTACATCTTCTGTAACCATTTATTACAAGATGACAGATTTTTCTGGGTTTGTTGGAAACATATGGGATAATGAAAGAACACAACCCAACTAATTATATATTCACAGATCTTCAAACATGGCAATTAGTCTTTCAGTTTTAACAGGAAGAGTACCAGGTAAAATCAATTTAAATCATTAACAGAGATGACTCACTGTGTGTGTGTGTGTGTGTGTGCGTGTGTGTGTGTGTGGGTCAGGAGGAAGTGCTGGATCTGAACAGAAGGCTGACGACCGTCGACTGCCAGCTAAGGAAGTCGGAGCAGAGCAGGAGACACCTGGTGATCTCCAACAGGAAGCTGCTGGGCTTTGCACAGGTAAGGCTTTAATTGGACACCTCCACATTAAAGGGGGAGTTCTCTATTTTGTCATGGTATAGTATGTTGAAGAAAACTCATAGAATAGTACGTCGAAAAAAGTCGTAGTATAGTATGTTGAAGAAAACTCATAAAAAAGTCAGAAAAAAGTCTGGAAGAGCATGCAAACTCCACCCAAAAAGGCCCGGTCCAGACTGGGGATTGAACCAGGGATAGTCTGCAACGCCTTCTTGTTGGAGCCATGTCAAGCACTGAGTCACTTTGCCACCAAATAATGTTTGTTGAAAACATAGTTTGTATCATAGTATATGGGAAAAAAGTTAATGGTATATTATGTTGAAAAAAGTCATAAAATAGTCATAGTATTCTTTAAAAAAAAAATCATATTATAGTATGCTAGTATAAAGTAATTGTATACTATGACAAAAAAGGTCATAGTATAGTATGTAGAAAAAAGCCTGGAAGAACACACAAACTCCAGCCCAGAGTGAGGATCAGACCTGCAACGCCTGCCTGGTGGTGCTAGTTGGAGCAGTGCTAGCCACTGTGTCACCAAATAATGTTTGTTGAAAACACAGTATATATCATAGTACATCAGGAAAAAGTAAATTAAAAACGTTATGGTATAGTATGTAAAAGAAATTCATCAAAAAGTCTTAATATAATATGTTGAAAAAAGTCATTGTATACTGTAACAAAAAAGCTCATAAAAAGTCATAGTATAGTACTTGAAAAAAAGTCGTAGTATAGTATGTTGAAAAAAGTCATAAGAAGTCATAATATAATATGTTGAAAAAAGTCATTGTTTACTGAAAAAAGATTATAAAAGTCATAGTATAGTATCTCGAAAAAAGTCATGGTATGAATATCAGGAAAAAGTGAAAACGTTGTAGTATAGTATGTAAAAGAAAAGTCATAAAAAGGTAATAGTGTATTATGTCGAAAAAAGTCATAATATAATATGTTGAAAAAAGTCATAGTATAGTATGTTGAAAAAGTCCTAAGAAGTCACAATATAATATGTTGAAAAAGGTCATTGTATACTATGACAAAAAAGGTCATAAAAAATCATAGTATAGTATGTTGAAAAAGTCATAAGAAGTCATAGTATAGTATGTTTAAATAGTCATAGTAGTCCTTCAAAAAAAATCATATGCTGAAAAAGTCATTGTATACTATGACAAAAAGGTCATTAAAAGTCATATTATAGTATGTTGAAAAATTCATAAGAAGTCATAGTATAGTATGTTGAAAAAGTAA
>NC_048421.1:23915521-23917588 GCF_013103735.1 Etheostoma cragini
AGTATAGTATGTTGAAAAAAGTCATAAGAAGTCATAATATAATATGTTGAAAAAAGTCATTGTTTACTGAAAAAAGATCATAAAAGTCATAGTATAGTATCTTGAAAAAAGTCATGGTATGAATATCAGGAAAAAGTGAAAACGTTGTAGTATAATATGTAAAAGAAAAGTCATAAAAAGGTCATACTGTATTATGTCAAAAAAAGTCATAATATAATATGTTGAAAAAAGTCATAGTATAGTATGTTGAAAAAGTCATAAGAAGTCACAATATTATATGTTGAAAAAAGTCATTGTATACTTTGACAAAAAAGGTCATAAAAAGTCATAGTATAGTATCTCGAAAAAAGTCATAGTATAGAATGTTAAAAAAATCATAAGAAGTCATAATATAATATGTTGAAAAAAATCATAAGAAGTCATAGTATAGTATGTTGAAAAAAGTCATTAAATAGTCATAGTAGTCTTTCGAAAAAAAATCATAGTATAGTATGCTGAAAAAAGTCATTGTATACTATGACAAAAAAGGTCATAAAAAGTCAAAAGAAGTCATAGTATTGTATGTTGAAAAAAGGTCATAAAAAGTCATAGTATAATATGTTGAAATACGCCTGGAAGAACAGGCAGACTCCAGCCCAGAGTGAGGATCAGACCTGCAACGCCTGCCTGGTGGTGCTAGATGGAGCAGTGCTAACCACTGTGTCACCAAATAATGTTTGTTGAAAACACAGTATATATCATAGTACATCAGGAAAAAGTGAAGTAAAAACGTTATGGTATAGTATGTAAAAATAAAAAGGCATAAAAAGGTCAGAGTGTAGTATGTTGAAAAAAAGTCATAGTATAGTATGTTGAAAAAAAGTCATAAGAAGTCATAATATAATATGTTGAAAAAAGTCATTGTATATTATGACAAAAAAGGTCATAAAAAGTCATAGTATAATATGTAAAAAAGTCATAGTATAGTATGTTGAAAAAGTCATAAGAAGTCATAGTATAGTATGTTGAAATAGTCATAGTTGTCTTTCAAAAAAAATCATATTATAGTATGCTGAAAAATGTCATTGTATACTATGACAAAAAAGGTCATTAAAAGTCATATTATAGTATGTTGAAAAATTCATAAGAAGTCATAGTATAGTATGTTGAAAAAGTCATTGTATACTATGACAAAAAAGGTCATAAAAAGACATTGTATACTATGACAAAAAAGGTCATAAAAAGTCATAGTATAGTATCTCAAAAAAAGTCATAGTATAGTATCTCAAAAAAGTCATAGTATAGTATGTTGAAAAAATCCTAAGAAGTCATAATATAATATGTTGAAAAAGTCATAGAAAGTCATTGCAAGTATGTTGAAAAAGTCATAAGAAGTCATATTGTAGTATGTTGAAAATAGTCATAGTAGTCTTTCAAAACAAATCATGTTATAGTGTGCTGAAAAAAGTAATTGTATACTATGACAAAAAAGGTCATAAAAATTCATAGTATAGTATGTAGAAAAAGTCATAAAAAAGTCATAGTATATATGTTGAAAAAGTCATAAGAAGTCATAGTGTAGTATTTTGAATAAGTCATAAAAAGTCATAGTAAAGTATGTTGAAAAAAGTCATAGTATAGTATGTTGAAAAAAGTCATAAGAACTCATAGTATAGTATGTTGAAAAAAGTCATTGTATACTATGACAAAAAAGGTCATAAAAAGTCATAGTATTGTATCTCGAAAAAGTAATTAAAAAGTCATAGTATATTATGTTGAAAAAGTCTTAAGAAGTCATAGTATAGTATGTTGAAAAAAGTCATAAAATACTCATAGTAGTCTTTCGAAAAAAAATCATAGTATAGTATGCTGAAATAAGTCATTGTATACTATGACAAAAAAGGTCATAAAAAATCATAGTATAGTATGTTGAAAAAGTCATAAGAAGTCATAGTATAGTATGTTTAAATAGTCATAGTAGTCTTTCAAAAAAAATCATATGCTGAAAAAGTCATTGTATACTATGACAAAAAAGGTCATTAAAAGTCATATTATAGTATGTTGAAAAATTCATAAGAAGTCATAGTA
>NC_048421.1:23917688-23922966 GCF_013103735.1 Etheostoma cragini
GTATAGTATGTTGAAAAAAGTCATAAGAATTCATAATATAATATGTTGGAAAAAGTCATTGTATACTATGACAGAAAATGTCATAAAAAGTCATAGTATTATATGTTGAAAGACGCCTGGAAGAACAGGCAGACTCCAGCCCAGAGGGAGGATCAGACCTGCAACGCCTGCCTGGTGGTGCTAGATGGAGCAGTGCTAACCACTGTGTCACCAAATGATGTTTGTCGAAAACACAGTATATATCATAGTACATCAGGAAAAAGTGAAGTAAAAACGTTATGGTATAGTATGTAAAAATAAAAAGGCATAAAAAGGTCATAGTGTAGTATGTTGAAAAAAGTCATCAAAACGTCATAATATAATATGTTGAAAAAAGTAATTGTATACTATGACAAAAAAAGTCATTAAAAGTCATATTATAGTATGTTGAAAAATTCATAAGAAGTCATAGTATAGTATGTTGAAAACCTCATTGTATCCTATGACAAAAAAGGTCATAAAAGGTCATAGTATAGTATCTCAAAAAAGTCATAGTATAGTATGTTTTAAAAGTCATAGTATAGTATGTTATAAAAGTCATAAAAAGCCATAATATAGTATGTTGTAAATGTCATAAGAAGTCATAGTATAGCATGTTGAAAAAAGTCATAAAATAGATATAGTAGTCTTTCGAAAATAAATCATAGTATAGTATGCTGAAAAAAAGTCATTGTATACTATGACAAAAAAGGTCATAAAAGTCATATTATAGTATGTAGAAACAGGCATGAAAAAGTCATAGTATGGTATGTTGAAAAATTCATAAGAAGTCATAGTACAGTATGTTGAAAACCTCATTGTATACTATGACAAAAAAGGTCATAAAAGGTCATAGTATAGTATCTCAAAAAAGTCATAGTATAGTATGTTGAAAAAATTCATAAGAAGTCATAGTATAGTATGTTGAAAAAGTAATTGTATACTATGACAAAAAAGGTCATAAAAAGTCATAGTATAGTATCTCAAAAAAGTCATAGTATAGTATGTTGAAAAAATCCTAAGAAGTCATAATATAATATGTTGAAAAAGTCATAGAAAGTCATAGTATAGTATGTTGAAAAAGTCATAAGAAGTCATAGTATAGTATGTTGAAAATAGTCATAGTAGTCTTTCAAAAAAATCATGTTATAGTGTGCTGAAAAGTCATTGTATACTATGACAAAAAAGGTCATAAAAATTCATAGTATAGTATCTAGAAAAAGTCATAAAAAAGTCATAGTATATATGTTGAAAACGTCATAAGAAGTCATAGTATGGTATGTTGAAAAATTCATAAGAAGTCATAGTATAGTATGTTGAAAAAGTCATAAAAAAGTCATAGTATAGTATGTTGAAAAAGTCATAAAAAAGTCATAGTATAGTATCTCGAAAAAGTCATAAAAAAGTCATAGTATAGTATGTTGAAAAAGTCATAAAAAGTCATGGTATAGTATCACGAAAAATGTTATAGTATGTAAAAAAACAAACTCATATAAAGGTCATAGTGTAAAAAAGTCATCAAAAAGTCATAATATAATATGTTGAAAAAACGTTATAGTATAGTATGTTGAAAAAAGTCATAAGAAGTCATATGATATGTTGAAAAACGTCATCGTATACTATGACAAGAAAGGTCATAAAGAGTCATAGTATAATATGTTAAAAAAGTCATAGTATAGTATGTTGAAAAAGTCACAAAAAGCCATAATATAGTATGTTGTAAATGTCATAAGAAGTCATAGTATAGCATGTTGAAAAAAGTCATAGAATAGATATATTAGTCTTTCGAAAAAAAATCATAGTATAGTATGCTGAAAAAAAGTCATTGTATACTATGACAAAAAAGGTCATAAAAAGTCATAGTATAGTATCTTGAAAAAAGTCATAAAAAGTCATAGTATAGTATGTTGAAAAAGTCATAAGAAGTCATAGTATAGTATGTGGAAATAGTCATAGTAGTCTTTCAAAAGAAATCATATTATAGTATGCTGAAACAAGTCATTGTATACTATGACAAAAAAGGTCATAAAAAGTCATATTATAGTATGTAGAAACAGGCATGAAAAAGTCATAGTATGGTATGTTGAAAAATTCATAAGAAGTCATAATATAATATGTTGAAAAACGTCATTGTATACTATGACAAAAAAAGGTCATGAAAAGTCATAGTATAATATGTTGAAAAAGTCATAAAAAGTCATGGTATAGTATCTCGAAAAAAATCATAGTATGACTATCAGAAAAAAGTGAAGTAAAAACGTTATAGTATGTAAAAAAACAAACTCATATTAAGGTCATAGTGTATCAAAAAAGTCATCAAAAAGTCATAATATAATATGTTGAAACAAAGTTATAGTATAGTATGTTGAAAAAAGTCATAAGAGGTCATAATATAATATGTTGAAAAACGTCATTGTATACTATGACAAAAAAGGTCATAAAAAGTCATAGTAACATATATGTTAAAAAAAGTCATAGTATAGTATCTTGAAAAAGTAATAAAAAAGTCATAGTATGATGAAAAAGTCATAAAAAGTCATTGTATAGTATGTGGAAAAAGTCATAAGAAGTCATCATAGTATGTTAATAAATAAATGAGGCAGACACATCTTGTCCTGTCTCAGAAGGAAATGGGAAGGATTAGTTCCAAACCAGCAACAATGAAAAGACAGGGGCGTGAGCCCAATGTGCAGCCTGGGTAAACAAGAACAGGGTGAGAGACCAAGCCCTCCAGCTATAGTATCTTGAAAAAAGTCGTAGCATAGAATGTTGAAAAATCATAAGAAGTTATAGTATAGTATGTTATAAAAGTCATAAAAGGCCATAATATAGTATGTTGTAAATGTCATAAGAAGTCATAGTATAGCATGTTGAAAAAAGTCATAAAATAGTTATAGTAGTCTTTCAAAAAAAATCATAGTATAGTATGCTGAAAAAAAGTCATTGTATACTATGACAAAAAAGGTCATAAAAGGTCATAGTATAGTATCTCGAAAAAAGTCATAGTATAGAATGTTGAAAAAAGTCATAAAAGTCATAGTATAGCATGTTGAAAAAATCACAAGAACTCTTAGTATAGTATGTTGAAAAAAGTATACTATGACAAAAAAGGTCATAAAAAGTCATAGTATAGTATGTAGAAAAATTCATAAAAATGTCATAGTATATATGTTGAAAAAGTCATAAGAAGTCATAGTATATATGTTGAAAAGTCATAAAATGTCATAGTATAGTATGTTGAAAAAGTCACAAGAAGTCATAGTATAGTATGTTGAAAAAAGGCATTGTATACTATGACAAAAAAGGTCATAAAAGGTCATAGTATAGTATCCCAAAAAAGTCATAAAAAAGTCATAGTATAGTATGTTGAAAAAGTCATAAAAAGTCATAGTATAGTATGTTGAAAAAAGTCATTGTATACTATGACAAAAAAGGTCATAAAAAGTTATAGTATAATATGTTCAAAAAGTCATAGTATAGTATCTCGAAAAAAGTCATAGCATAGAATGTTGAAAAAATCATAAGAAGTTATAGTATAGTATGTTATAAAAGTCATAAAAAACCATAATATAGTATGTTGTAAATGTCATAAGAAGTCATAGTATAGCATGTTGAAAAAAGTCATAAAATAGTTATAGTAGTCTTTCGGAAAAAAAACATAGTATAGTATGCTGAAAAAAGTCATTGTATACTATGACAAAAAAGGTCATAAAAAGTCATATTATAGTATGTTGAAAAAGTCATAGTATAGTATGTTGAAAAAGTCATAATATAGTACTTCAGAAAATCATAGTATGACTATCAGGAAAAAGTAAAGTAAAAACGTTATAGTATAGTATGTAAAAAAAGTCATAAAAATGTCATAGTATAGTATCTCGAAAAAAATCATAAGAAGTCATAATATAATATGTTTAAAAAAGTCATTGCCTACAATGGCAAAAAAGGTCATACAAAGTAATTGTATACTATGACAAAAAGGTCATAAAAAGTCCTAGTATAATATGTTGAAAAAGTCGTGGTAAAGTATCTCCAAAAAATCATAGTATGACTATGATTGAGTATGACTAAAAAGTCATAAAACGGTCATAGTGAGTAATTTCGAAAAAAGTCATCAAAACGTCATAATATAATATGTTGAAAAAAAGTCATAGTATAGTATGTTGAAAAAAAGTCATAAGAAGTCATAATATAATATGTTGAAAAAAGTCATTGTATACTATGACAAAAAAGGTCATAAAAAGTCATAGTATAATATGTTAAAAAAAGTCCTAGTATAGTATGTTGAAAAAAGTCATAAGAAGTCATAGTATAATATGTTAAAAAAGTCATAGTATAGTATGTTGAAGATGTCATAAGAAGTCATAGTATAGTATGCTGAAAAAGTCATAGTATAGTATCTCGAAAAAAGTCATAGTATAGTATGTTAAAAAATCATAGTATAGTACTTAGAAAAATGTCATAGTATAGTATCTCGAAAAAAGTCATAAGAAGTCATAATATAATATGTTTAAAAAAGTCATTGCCTACAATGGCAAAAAAGGTCATATAAAGTAATTGTATACTATGACAAAAAGTTCATAAAAAGTCCTAGTATAATATGTTAAAAAAGTCATAGTATAGTATGTTGATAAAGTCATAGTATAGTATGTTAAAAAAAGTCATAAGAAGTCATAGTATAGTATGTTGAAAAAGTCATTGTATACTATGACAAAAAAGGTCATAAAAAGTCATAGTATAGTATGTTAAAAAAAGTCATAAGAAGTCAAAATATAATATGTTAAAAAAAGTCATTGTATACTATGACAAAAAAGGTCATAAAAAGTCATAGTATAATATTTTAAAAAAGTCATAGTATAGTATGTTGATAAAGTCATAGTATAGTATCTCGAAAAAAGTCATAGTATAGTATGTTGAAAAAGTCATAGTATAGTACTTAGAAAAATGTCATAGTATAGTATCTCGAAAAAAATCACAAGAAGTCATAATATAATATGTTTAAAAAAGTCATTGCCTACAATGGCAAAAAAGGTCATACAAAGTAATTGTATACTATGACAAAAAGGTCATAAAAAGTCCTAGTATAATATGTTGAAAAAGTCGTGGTAAAGTATCTCCAAAAAATCATAGTATGACTATGATTGAGTATGACTAAAAAGTCATAAAACGGTCATAGTGTAGTATGTCGAAAAAAGTCATCAAAACGTCATAATATAATATGTTGAAAAAAAGTCATAGTATAGTATGTTGAAAAAAAGTCATA
>NC_048421.1:23923066-23927292 GCF_013103735.1 Etheostoma cragini
AAAGTCATAGTATAATATGTTAAAAAAAGTCATAGTATAGTATGTTGAAAATAGTCATAGTAGTCTTTCAAAAAAAAATCATATTATAGTATGCTTAAAAAAGTCATTGTATACTATGACAAAAAGGTCATAAAAAGTCATATTATAGTATCTAGAAACAGTCATGAAAAGGTCATAGTATAGTATGTTGAAAAAGTAATTGTATACTATGACAAAAAAGGTCATAAAAAGTCATAGTATAGTATCTCAAAAAAAGTCATAGTATAGTATGTTGAAAAAAGTCATAAAAAGTCATTAAAAAAAAACTCATAACAAGGTCATAGTGTAGTATGTCAAAAGAAGTCATCAAAAAGTCATAATATAATATGTTGAAAATAAGTCATAGTATAGTATGTTGAAAACAGTCATAAGATGTCATAATATATGTTGAAAAACGTCATTGTATACTATGACAAAAAAGGTCATAAAAAGTCATAGATATAATGTTAAAAAAGTCATAGTATATTGAAAAAATCCTAAGAAGACATAATATAATATGTTGAAAGTCATAGTATAGTAAGTTGGAAAAGTCATAAGAAGTCATAGTATAGTATGTTGAAAATAGTCATAGTAGTCTTTCAAAAAAATCACATTATAGTGTGCTGAAAAAAGTCATTGTATACTATGACAGAAAAGGTCATAAAAAGTCATAGTATAGTATATTGAAAAAAATCCTAAGAAGTCATAATATAATATGTTGAAAAAGTCATAGTATAGTAAGTTGAAAAAGTCATAAGAAGTCATAGCATAGTATGTTGAAAATAGTCATAGTAGTCTTTCAAAAAAAATCCCATTATAGTGTGCTGAAAAAAGTCATTGTATACTATGTAGAAAAAGTCATAAAAAAGTCATAGTATATATGTTGAAAAAAGTCATTGCATACAATTGCAAAAAAGGTCATACAAAGTAATTGTATACTATGAAAACAAAGTTCATAAAAAGTCTTAGTATAATATGTTGAAAAAGTCATGGTATAGTATCTCCAAAAAATCATAGTATGACTATCAGGAAAAAGTGAAGTAAAAACGTTATAGTATAGTATGTAAAAAAAGTCATAAAACGGTCATAGTGTAGTATGTCGAAAAAAGTCATCAAAAAGTCATAATATAATATGTTGAAAAAAAAGCATAGTATAGTATGTTGAAAAACAGTCATAAGAAGTCATAATATAATATGTTGAAAAAAGTCATTGTATACTATGACAAAAAAGGTCATAAAAAGTCATAGTATAATATGTTAAAAAAAGTCATAGTATAGTATGTTGAAAAAGTCATAAGAAGTCTCAGTATAGTATGTTGAAAATAGTCATAGTATAGTATGTTGAAAAAGTCATTAGAAGTCATAGTATAGTATGTTGAAAAAGTCATAAGAAGTCATAGTATAGTATGTTGAAAAAAAGTCATAAGAAGTCATAATATAATATGTTGAAAAAAGTCATTGTATACTATGACAATTAAGGTCATAAAAAGTCATAGTATAATATGTTAAAAAAAAGTCATAGTATAGTATGTTGAAAAAGTCATAAGAAGTCATAAAATAATATGTTGAAAAAAGTCATTGTGTACTTTGACACATAAGGTCATTCAAAGTCATAGTATATGAGGTAGAAAAGGGTCATAGGATAGCATGTTGAACAAAGTCATAGTGTAGTATGTCGAAAAAACAAGCCCCGGTCCAGACTGGGGACCGGACCTGGGGACAGAGTCTGCAGGGCCTACCTGGAGCTCTAACAATGTGTTCTCACCTGTTTGTAGAAAGCGTCTCCAAATGCGTCCTGAGGGACCTCCTGTGATGGGGTCTCACTTCCTCGCTCCATATGCAAATGAACACACATAACTGGTTTGTGTTTTTAGAAGGTCAATTGTTGTTTTCACATCAATCGAGTAAAAAATGAAAAGCGCAGCCCACGCCGGTCTGTGGGACGTATACAGTATATATACACTGGATTCAGCACGCAGATCTGAACCACCACCACAGTCCCAAAGATCCCCATATGTCCCCTAAACTGTCATGGAGGCAGTCTGCCCCCTGGTGGCTGAGAGACACTGCAGCATCCGTCTTACACCCTGACCCTGCTCTGAAAGTCCATTTAGTGATTTTAAGACAGGCAGTTCAGAATTTTTCAGGCGTCACATGTGAAGACCTGACGTCTGTCCTCATTTATCCGTCTTCGTCCTCTTATCAGGGGTGGGGTCGCGGTGGCTAGATATAATAGCGAGATATAATCCCTCCACCTAGACCTGGGTCTTCCCGAGGCC
Source organism: Etheostoma cragini (assembly GCF_013103735.1). NCBI lineage: Eukaryota > Metazoa > Chordata > Actinopteri > Perciformes > Percidae > Etheostoma > Etheostoma cragini. Next base: position 23,925,364 of record NC_048421.1, read on the forward strand.
TTCTCCCTGCTTAGTGTTATTAAAAAAGACACACTATATAGATTGTCACAGAAGCTCCCATAACTCTGTCCCTCCCTTATGTCTGTCCTCAGAATGTCCACAAAGTGCTGACGACACCCAGCCTGTTTGACGGCGGGTAAGACACTCATAATATCTTAATCTTTAATATTTATTATTAGTTAGCCACAGCTGGGATGTTGGAGTCCTGCTGTAACACTGTATGTTTGTGTGTGTGTGTGTGTGTGTGTGTGTGTGTGTGTGTGTGTGTGTGTCAGGAGCAGCAGGTCGTCCCCGGGCACTGACAGCCCCGACACCCCGTCCCCCCTCCCTGACCCCGCCTTCCAGCTGGCTGTGGAGGCCAAAGAGCTGGTGGCAGGAGCCTGCTCCCCCCCCGCTGATGACAACGGTACACACTGCAAAACACTATCATTCTAAACTAAATAACATTTAATCATCCAATAATCATCATATGATTAGATTAATGTACTAAGAGACCCTGTTATACTGCTTTGGCATCAGAGTTGTACTCTTGGGCTTGAGCAGAATTGGAGAGAGATGTGTGTTTTTATTCTTTATACATCTATTACATACTTTACACTAACAACTACTTAACACAGTAGAAGATGGGGGAATTCCAAAAAAAGCATAACAGGGGCTCTTTAATGAATGCGTTACATGGTGATGTCACTGTGACTGACAGTCGTTGTCTGTCCTCTTGTGATGGCCCTGCAGTGTCAGTGAGTGCGTTGGAGGCAGCGCTGGGCCCAGATGTCGAGCCTCATCATATGTGAGCAGAGCGGGCCGAGAGAGAATCGGGGCAGGCTGGAGGAGCAGCTGAGCCCACCATGGACCACACCACAATACAGACTGGACCCCATCCAATACACTTCCTCAAAATAAGAACTTCCATACATTCACGTCGTCAGTTCAGTGACAGCTTGAACACAACACAGTCGATGTTTTAATGCCAAAGCTTGCTTACACGCATCAAATTAGTGTCTTCTTTTGAATTATTCCACAGTCTTTATGGAGGGCTCAGCGGCGGGGGGGGGGGGTTGCACTAAGCCTGGACCCGTGGACTCTTGCCGGTCACCCATCAGTACACATGTCTTTGGGAGAAGTTCTCTGCCAAATCGAAAGGCTGCTGGAATCCTAGGTTGTGTTACTCTGACAGGAGGTGGTGTTGGAGGCGCTGCATGCACACACACACACACACACAAACGCACAGATAGACAAATCAAACTGAAATAGTTTCAAATTGTGTTCATTATATTATTAAAATATAGGAAAAGGTTTGTAAAAAAACTGAAACCTGGCTGCTGAACCACTGGCCCGCTGTAAGGGGGGGGGTCTGACTCTGAGACAAGGAAGATTAATTTCTGACTTGAACATGAATATAACCACAAAGCGTCGCATGTGAACTTGGATGTGGTTCTGAAATATAAGCTAATAATAATGCCCTTTAATAAGCATCTGACTTACTATCAGCATTATTTACCAAAACTAAATGTTAAAGCACCAGCATATAACAAGAAACATTACTAAGAATTCAATTAATTTCTCTGTAATAATTAATAGAAATGTAACATATTGCTCAGTAACACAAACTGAGAATAAGCCCCATGTATTACAGCTCATACATCCATAACGGAGCAAGCGGTGTAATGCACCTTTAACAGTTAAGCACGTGGCTCCACAGGTAGCCTGTTTACAGGTGACTGCTCGTTGCTAGGAAACAACCTGAATATCAACACGTGGCTGCACAAGTAATAATAAACAATCTGCACATTTATCAGCTATGTAATCAGAAACACAACAATATTATCAAGGTGATATTTCACCGGGGTTAACCGTTACACTGGTAATTCTTACCTCCCTTACACACACACACACACACACTGCTGTAAACCATGTTCATACGCCCTGGAC
>NC_048421.1:23927397-23943680 GCF_013103735.1 Etheostoma cragini
CCCCCCCCCCCCCCCCCCCCCATGGATTGCATGTTATAGGAGGACTTGTTAGCTTGGAAAGGACAATCCCGAGCTACTCTGTTCTGCTGAGTCGTCCTCTGTGTCTCCGTCACACATCGCTCTGGGTCATGAACTGTTGAGCAAAAAGTAAGACAACAGTGTCCCTTTTGTCCATCTCGGTAACTCCTCGTGCCCTTATTCATTCATGAAAGGCAAAGCCTGAACTATTCCGAGCTGTTGGACTGTCTGACCGGCTTCATACTGCATGCTTCATGTTGGCGCGTGGCTTTAATGTTGCTGTAGCTCCCGCTGTGTAAACCTGTGTGTGGTAGTCACGGAGTCTAGGCTGACGTCAGTCAGAGGTTACAGGTGGAACGGTCATCTGATTCATATGGACAGCTTTTCAAAGTCCTGACATGTCCTGTACTTTAACAAGATTGCATCTCTGGTGTGGCCTCATGTCTTTCTGTTACAGTTTTATATTAAAGGACTAAGTGCTGACTGGGTTTGGGGTTGTGTTTATTTTAGTTACCTAGAACTTATTTCAAATACTAACAGTACTCCTACCTGCGTGTGTGTGTGTGTGTGTCACAAACAAACCCGTATCTATAAAAGATGACACACGCAGAATACTGTTGTCCCTCTTTAAAGTTTGAATCAAACAGGAGAGGAGGCCTAAGAAAAAAGCACACAAGGTATTTTCAAAGAAACATGAAATTGGACCTCATTGTCTCCTTGGACCCTCAGATCTGCTACCAGATCTGGCAACCTTGCACCAAAATAATAAACCGTTTCAGTGGTTCATCAAACGTTACAGGGTAAACTTTACTTCTGCATTCTCTATACCACACTATGCAAGTCTGCCGGATCAGGTAGTGGATCAGGTAGTGGATCTGTAGTTCCGCTGAGACATAATGGGGCAATTCCACTTCCGACCTGTAGGGGGACCGAAGCGGGACTGACGCATTGTGTTCCTTTAAAAACATATTTGACCAAATCTACAAGTGGGCTACCAGGGAATGCTGGTAGGGGGGGGACCCCTCTTTGAGAAATACTGAACCAAAGGAGTCTTCATGATGAGGGTGCATTCGTTGCAGACTGGCTGCATCTCAGAACCTCCCCCCCCCCCCGTCCTTATCTCGGTCCTCTGTCCCTCCGCGGTGAAGGCCGACTGACAGCTCTGACTTCAGCCTCGAGGAGGGTCCCTGAGTAGATACAGGAAGGAGACTACCTGGAAGCCGTGCAGCTGATGGAGATGCTAGCCCCGCCCAAACAGCCGACAAAGTCATGTGACGCTTCAGAGGAAAGGACGTCTCATCCCATCAAAACAGAGTTTCTCAAACCTTTTCCAATACTGAACCCCCTGACCACTGCAAAAAAAAAAAAAGTAGTTTCAAAAAAAGAGTCAATAAAGATAAAGAGGTACGATACCGCGCCGGCAGTCACAGATTTACTAAACAGTACATTTTTAACAAAAACTTGAACTTTAAATTTTATATTTCAAATGTAAATAATGCATCACATAACTCATTCATTATTACAGTATAATTATTTCAGGAATTATGCATGACATATTTCTAATGACCGAATGATAAATAATGATAAATCTTACTAGCATTTTTGCTAAAAATGTCACGAATACCCCGCAGTCCTCCAAAGTAACCCTCGGGTCTCCTCTTTTGATGTCCTCACGTCTCTCCCGGACCTTCTCGGCGGGAGGGACCAAGACGCAAGGAAAGGAGGCGAGTGGAGGAGTCGAGGAGGGGATTCGAGATATGAGATGCAGCCCAGGTGATTCAAAGCTACATTATAATAACATAATAATAACATGAAATATCAACGTAACGAGCTCTACTCCCACTGAGCTGAACGCTCTCCCAAGCAGAACTACGAGACTAATGCTTCACCAGTCTATGTAGACTCCTCTGGTCCTGGTCTGGAGTCTCTCACTCGTACTGTTGCTCCCATGGGAGATTCTGCAGAGATTTGGCCAACATGGCCGGAACGGGGACTGATCAGAACTTGAAGAAGTTCAGTCTTGATTGTGTAGACCTTAAATTCTCCAAAAATAAAACCCTGACCTTTTATGTCCATGGTTAACACAGATGAATAGATCCGTCACTCAACGTGTTCTCCAGTTTAGGTTTTGAAATTAAAATTGGAAATGAAATGTAATGCGCATGATCAGGGTCTCTGGAAGCCGAGGGGGGGGGAGCCCACGTCGCTCGGGCTGCGCAGGCTCGAGTCGTAGGAGCTGGGTGTCATTCCCACAATGCCCTCGGTCTGGGGCGTCTCCCCACACAGGAAGTCGTCCTCGTCCTCCCGTGAGCCCTGACAGACACACACACACACGCACACACACACAGTTTGAAAACCTTGGAAATCAATAAAGTAATCCAGTACACAACGAGGCTTTTCATATTCTCATTTTTTACCTAGATGTAGATTATATACATATAGATCTATAAATACATATAGATTTCCATATTTCCTTGTATATAAATACGATCACATATGTTTAGCTTCTGCGTCGCTGGTTCAAGTCCCCGTAAGGACCAAAGTACGGGGGCCAAGGTGCTCTTGAGCAAGGCACCACCCCCTCCCCCCCCCCCTTAGGCAGTCGCAGCCACCTACCGACTGAGTCTCCTTGCTGGGACAGGGTCATGTCAGCTTGGACTTTAAGACTACAAATAGATTATGATTTAGCAAGAAAGTAATCACTATTAAAAATACCGGTTAGCCTAAGCTTTGGTAAGTCCCCCGACCCAACGTCATTGGGGGGGCATTAGGAAAACCCTCAAGTACTGCTCGAACCTTGCTCACCCTTCGGTCGTCTCACCTGTGGTCCTGTTTTGGTGGGTAGCAGCTCTGCATCCGACACTTCCTCCCAGACCTGGTACAGGGGCTCAATCAGGTGACCGGACCTGCAGGCAGGCACACACACGCACACACGCACACACACACACACCTTCGAGATCAGGTTTGTGGAGTTGTGCTCCCGTCTTGAGATAACTGTTTTGATTTGATACTGTAAAGAAAATTAAATTGGATGATTTCCCCCGAGACATCTGTCTTCTGAGAACTAGGCAGTCACTGAGCCTGCACAGGTTAGTGACACCACGAGGTTTATCAGAATCCTTTGTCAGGGGCCCAATCAGCTAGCTGCTGCGTATGGATATTTAACCCTCATGTTGTCTTCTTATTAACCATCAACTTGTCCTTCCACCTCAAAATTGACAACGATTTTTTTTTTTGTGCTTTTCTGATGTTTTTGACGCTTTTTCTGATTTATTTCTCACTTTTTCCAGCTTTTGGCGCTTTCAAAAAACCCTGAGCTGGTTTAATAACAGGTTTTACACTTATCCTTGGAATTCATGGTTAACAAACCTCATTTCTATTAACTCATACATACGCTTTTTAGTTAAAAAGGCAGAAAATATGAATTATTTAGACTGACAGTTAAGATCAGAGGATGCTGAGTTGAGATGTTGAGGGGCGGATGTCGAAGTTTAGTCCGGATCCTGGTTTGAAACCATAAAAACCCACAACATTCAAAGAAAGTAATATTTCATTTGACTTGAAGAACGTTGTATGAAATCCATATTTCTGATATAAAAGACTGAAACGGGTCCGTTTGACCCGAGGACAACACGAGGGTTAAAGTATCGTTTCCTTGGTAATGCATGGTGATGATGAAGGGGGGAGGGGGGAGGGGGGGGGGGGGTACCTCCGGAGCAGGTAGGGGTCGAAGGGGAAGAAGCTGTCCAGGGGGTTTGTGTTAGTGGTCACCCGGTCCCCCCCGGCGGAGCTGCGGACCACCGGCAGCACGTGGCGGTTGTTCCTCTCTATGATGGTGTAGCAGAACACCACCTGGTACGTCCTGCAACACAACAACACAACAACACAACAACACAACAACACAAATGTAGATCGCTTCATAACGGAACATGATGGCATTTTTTTTTTTTTTTTAAGTGCTTTTTATGTTTCATTCCATGTTGAATTTGTTAAAATAAAATAATATAAAGCATGGTGGAAATGATTTCCTTTCATTAGTTTTGCGTTCAACAAGCAATTTGTTGTATTTCAGCAGGAACCAAGATCAGCACGTAGACCGGACTGCTGCCGGTTCTGGTTCTGGCTCCCTATCTCTCTCTCTCTCTCTTTTAAAACGGGTCTGGGAGCCGACAGCTAAGCCTACCTTTCCTCTGAGTGTTCTTCTCCTCCCTCGTTTTGTTAGAATGGAGGGAGGCAGGGAGTGAGTGTGTGTGTGTGTTTGTGTGTGTGTGTGTGTGGTGGGGGGGGGGGGGGGGGGGGGGGGGGGGGGGGGGGGGGGGGGGGGGGGGGGGGGGGTACCTGGTGATGGCGGCGAACGTGCTGGTGACGGCAGGCAGGCACACTTTGAGGGGGTTCAGCTGACACATGACCAGCCGCTCCAGGTTCAGACTCTGCAGGTACTCCAGACCTGAGACAGACAGACACACACACACAAACAGACACACCGACACACACAGACACACACACAGACGGAAATAAAATGAGGTGGTGAGACTTAATGTGATAAAGTAGACCAACAGCCTGTATGTGTTTTGCCTAATTATTTATGTTATTATATTATAAATTATAAATATTATTTATGTATGTCTTATAAGATCATGTGTGTATGTATGATAAAAAAAAATGTCCCTTTTGGTCATTTTTGTCTTCTTTTTCTTCTGCAGTCTTGCCTAAACTCTAAGTTCTCCATTATCCCGTCCTCTTTCAGTCCCTCTGTTCTCTGATTTGTACATTTCTGGACACAGTAACTTTTACATAATTAACACATTTACATTAAATATCTATCTTTTTTTAATAATTGATCAACGTATCAGAATCGAGCATCAAATCGTCCTAAAGAGAATCGCGATGCATCCATGAATCCATTACTTTTCCCATCCCTAGTTTCCATCGGCGTTTATTGCACAATTAGGAGAAACTCCGATGAGATTGAACCAACAAACTTACTGTTGATATTCCTAAAATCCAATAGAATAAATCAGTTTTCATATGCTATTACTCCATTTGGATTAAATTGGGAGGACTGAATCATGGCAGGTGCTGCTGGAGGAAGCGTCCTGACTGGGCGGCGGCCGGTCATGTGACGGCGCCCTACCTGTCTTCATGCTGCCCTCCAGCAGGGCCCTGTGTCTGAAGATGAGGGTGTAGAAGACGGCCTGGCAGGCGGTGTAGAAGGGCCCGTGCAGACTGATGTCGCAGCAGGCCTGCCTGCCGCTGCTGTCCTGGCTGTCGATGTAGCGATGGGTCCAGGAGACCAGCAGGTCCAGACAGCCCCGCACAGTGCTGTTGGGGGGGGGGGGGGGGGGGGGGGGGGGGGGGTTTCATTGAATTAGAACAGCTGCAGGAGCTACATGGGCACAGAGGAACAAACTGTGAACTCACATTACAGGAATGAACTTGGCCCGGGCCAGGAAGCTCCCCAGGTACCCGGCAGCAGCCTGGCGGAGGACGGCAGGCTGAGAGGGACTCTGCAGGATCTTCCACAGGTGGTCCAGGAAGGCCTCGGCCAACGCCTGGGACACAGGAGACACAGTACATACAGGACTCCGTAGAGAGGACGTAGAGACAGAACGCATCGCGTCGTCCTCTGAAAGCCACGAAAACCACTCTCCACTGACTTGTATTGCGTGGAGGTCCCACCCCCCCCCTCGGTCAACGTAGTCTGCTAGCAACCAACAGAATCCTTCTTTAAAGCTGCCGTGTGGCGATATACACAACTAACAGGGTAAATAACCCAGTATTTGAATTCTGACTGGGTCATCACCGAAAGAACAAGATCCAGGGTACAAGCGGCCGAAATGGGTTTCCTCAGGAGGGGGGGCTGGGGTCTCCCTTAGAGATAGGGTGAGAAGATCACTCATTTGAGAGGAGCTCGGAGTAGAGCCGATGCTCCTTCACGTCGAAAGGAGCCAGCTGAGGTGGTTCGGGCGTCTGGTAAGGATGCCTCCTGGGGGGCTCCCTAGGGAGGTGGTCCAGGCACGTCCAGCTGGGAGGAGGCCTCGGGGAAGACCCAGGACTAGGTGGCGAGATTATATCTCCAACCTGGCCTGGGAACGCCTCGGGATCCCCCCAGTCGGAGCTGGTTGATGTGCCTCGGGAAAGGGAAGTTTGGGGTCCTCTACTGGAGCTGCTGCCCCCGAGACCCGATACTGGATAAGCGGTTGAAGATGGATGGATGGATGGACATTTGATACATCAAACCATATTTTTGCATAATGTGTATATAAAACTATTTTTTATATGTATATAGATGCTGTCAGGACTGTTCACCCCTCTCTTTTTTCTGCACTACCTATACTTTATATTTTTATATCCGTGTTGACACTGTAAAGGGGTCGCTTCAGTCTCGTTGCACAGGTACTGCACTTGTGTATGACAGATAAAGGCTTTCTATTCTATTTTTATAAGCTGGTGACCCTAAAATAGAGATTTTATGAAGATTCCTTACGTATGTGACCACTTTTGTCTTCATAAAAGCTTGGTTTTTCAAGTCGCCAGCTTGTAAAAACTAAGTTCTGGGTTCTTCACATATTTGATACTGAATATCACCACACAGCAGCTTTTAGGCATTTTTCTGTTGTTTGCTTGAGGAGGAGGAAACCTTCTTTATAGTCATCAAAGTAGATGAAACAACTAAATTAGCAGTCATTTTACTCAAGTGTCTAAGACCAGCAGCATGGGTGGTTGGTGATTGGGCAGTTTACACTCGATCGTAGGTTGGTGTGATATGATAAAAATAAAAAATTATAATAATGTAGACTTTATTATTCCCACAAGGGAAAAGGCATTCTAAGTAATGACAGCTAACTGTCGGCACCTCATCATGACACGAGCCTTACGTGACCGCGCACCGCCATGTCCTCTAGTCTGTTTAAGCTCATGTTTGGTCTCCACCCACTCCTATATGAAATATCTGACTCTTTAGCTGGAAAAGGCTCCACCCTGTTCACCAGCCAGTCTCTACCTGGGTCTGTTGGTCCAAGTCCAGACACCTGAATGCTACATACTGCTGTTTCCTATCATTACTCATACACAGTGTGGGAAGTACTGACCACTCTGAAGCTGCAGAGGTAAAAGAGTGTGTACTGGACATGGCAGGAGGCATGTGTTGGCAGAATGAGCTTGTCAAACACGCTCAACAAATCTCGGTACAGATCCTTAGTCCTTTCAACACTAAGAGAGCCTGGGGGAGAGAAAAAAAGAAGAACAGAAGAACATGACACACTTATATACAAATATGCAAAAGCTTCAGGGTAAACAAAGTACATGTATACATGTTCTTAGATTCAGAAATGTGTCGTGTGAAATGCTTTGAAACACATTTCACTCAGTTAGTGGTCAGCCCCGTTAAGGGAAATGTGAGCTGCTCTTCAGCGTAAAAGCTGTTATTCAGCTACCATTGACGTGGCAGAAGTCCTTGATGTAAGCCATCAGAACCGCCATGAGGGAGTCCAGCCTGTCCGCCACCGGGTGGGCCATCGCCGCCGTCCTACAGGGACCATCTGCAGACATGTCCTCGTCCTGAAACACACACAGTATTCTTATTGGTCACGTACAAATGCAGTAAGTGTACTGAAATTCAATCTCTGCATTTAACCCATCCTAAGCATTAGGTGCAGTGGACACATTGTTGATCCAGGTTGATCCGGTCTACAATTTGAGCCACATGCCACCCACTCATACTAATACCCTTTCCACACTGTAGAGTTGCATTTCTTCACAATAATAATAATAATTATGTGTATATTGATAACAATCGCTGCCTTGAATGAGGTATTAAAACTGACATTTTAGCTTAATTAGCACACTTACATGTGCTGTCCTTTCTAGTTATTTAGTTTATTTATTGTCAATCAAATCCTTCTTTTATATCTACCTTTTCTATTTTTTATTTATGACCTACTTTATCTGGGACGGACCTAAGTATAATGTGCTGTAGGTAAATCTGGCCCAGACCCCGAGGAACCCTCAGACCAGGGCTGGGTGTTACCATGTCAAAGAGTCCTTCCTCAGTCGATTCCTCCGCCAGCTGGTTCTGCACCGCGTTTTCTTCCGCCTCCTCGATGTCTGACCGGGACGCACTCACCTGCAATATACAGCACACAGTGTTACAGGCAGGAGCAGACAGACACACACACACACACACACACACTGTTACAGGCAGGAGCACACACACACTGCTACAAATACAAAGACATTTCCGTGAAAACCTCACTGCAGATAAACAGGGACTTTGTATCAGTATATTATGGTGCCACCAGGTTTCCTGCCACCAGAGGACCATGGCACCCCCCCCCCCCCCACCCCCCATGTAAAGGTGTTTACAGTTTAGCCACTCACATCCAGTTTGAGCATCTTTCCGATGATCAGCTCCAGAACGTCTCGTCGAATTGCCGGTATGTACACGGTCACCCTCAGGACGTTGTGGACGTAACACTCCTGTGGACAGCAACAGACTGTCAATCAACAAAACACCACTGTACAAATGCACATTTTACTGGCTAATTATGGGATGAAATATAAGTTTGACATTTTTTTATTTGGTCTAGTTTGGCTTGGCTACAGCTCTGTGTGTCCCCCTCTGCTTTGGTTCAACACACAATATGTTAAAATACACACTACATGCATGTATAATGTGTATCAGGTCTGAGTAACAAATAAAGGGATGTTTGTGTGGCGAGTACAGGGACAGGTTGGAGTTTTTTTCCACACGTCCACGGTGCTGCTGCTCAGTGTGATCAACCACGTGCTGCTGTTTTGAGATCACCTTCACAGGTGTGGTGTGGTACAACAATCCCGACTGTGATGAGATGTTGGGATGTATGATGTGAACATGAAATCAGCTGTCTCTCACCAGTGTTCTGGAGGATTTCTGTATAAAGGGGAAGTTCTCGTGAAGAATGGGCATCAGAAAGCGACTCGTGCTGAAAGAAGAGGACAAACCTTTACTGGACAATACGGATATATGTATTATGAGCATACAACACATAAAACACATGCATGAATGCATACATCCGTGCATGCATACATTTCATACATCCGTGCATGCATACATTCCATACATACATGCATACATTCATAGATTACATTTGTACATGTGTGCATTTATGGGAGAGTTTTACTCTGAATGCCCCCCCCCCCCCCATACCATAACAGTTTTGTGAGTTCTGTGTTGTGGAAGAAGTATTTTCTCCCTGGTCTTTTGTTTAGTTTTGTCACATTGTTTATTCCTAGTAAAGGATATCCTTGCCATATACAGTATATGATAGAAAGATATGTTTTAGAACAATAGGGGGCGATTTACCAAACCTTCAGTCTCCCGTTTCGAAATAAGTGGTCTAAGACTACAGATAAATGAGCCCAGATGTAGTTCATCTGATTGGCGTAAGTGCTGCGAGATAACATTGGATTGGGACTGGTAAGACATTTTAAGACAAAAGACCCATGACTAACTGAGACATGGACAGGGGAGATTTAGAAGATTTACGGTAAAGCTTTCAAAGACCTTTAAAAGGTTCTGTGCTCGACATTCCCAATGTTAGTATAGCAGCAAACTAATATTTGATGTGGAAAGATATAGCAGGTGCCCTCCCTCGGAGCACCTGTTCTTTCTTCTGATAGCCGGTCTGGCCGTGCGTGCATGTGAGGGCCTTGTGCGTCTGGGTTCCACGGGGGGTTGCGACCTGTGAGAGCCGTGTGGAGGCAATCCCAACCTACTTTTTTCGTTGGTATTTCGAATGCAGCCCCTTTAAAAAGTTAACAAGTAGCTCACTGCTTATTAACGGCTGCTCAGGAAAGATAAGCAGGAGGAAAACAGAATGAACGTTGTCACACAACAATCTCCCCAAAACTCCTCTCTCCCCACTAGTGTTCAACACTATATGTCGTAAGACTGTTAATTATTGCCAAATGGAATATATAGAGATTTTGGTAAAGCGAGGATGTTCCCTCCTTTGAGGGTGGTCCGGTTTGTTTATAGTGTGAAACCAAAACTTACCGGGTCCAATGTTAAAATGTAACAAAAACATGGACCTCGGCCTGGACTTTCAGGTGGGAAATCGCCCCCCTAGACCCGGCTAGCAGAGACATCCGACTTGTTCCATACGGAGAAAGTATAACACAACGTCTCTCTCAACTCTGCAACATTTGACCATTTTAGGTCTTATGTATCAGGAATGTCTTAAAATGCTTACTTTTTTCCATCTTCCACCTTGCTTTTTGACACATTATTGATCTTCACTTGGTGACTGATATCAACTTGTTGTACGTACTATGTTTTTCAGTAGAGCAACATTTTTCTTTAACTCTATCTTAGTCATTTGTACATGTACTTACAGTATATATGCATATATACTCTGTTCCAAGATATATTTGTATTTGGCTACTTATTGGTTAGTTTATGGCTGTTTTTTTTTTTTTGTCCTTGTCTTGCTGTGCTTGTTTCTTGTTGGTGAAACAGAAAAGCTATAGATAAAATACTAAAAAACACTCAAAGTAATACAAGAAGACAAACCAGGAGACTTACGATGGGACGTATCTGGTGACGAGCTGCAGCGCCTGGTGACACCGGTCAAAGTTTCTGGGGAGGTCTGAACAAATCAAAGGAGCAGAAAAGAGTTTGGATTCACCATTTATTATTAAACCATTGGTGTTCCTCCAAAGAATACGAGGAGAGGATGTAAGCTGTCGCTGCTTCACATTCCCACTCCTCCCTGGCCTTCCTTCTCCACCCTCCACACCATGGTTCTGGTGTTTGAGACCAACATTTCACATATTGGAAGAGTCACTGGGAATAACAAGGGAGGACACCTACTTTCATCTTCGTCATCTGAATCCGAGATATCCACCCCTGCTTCACGGATGGTCACCCTCTCTGGAAACAAGGAACACACACGCACACACAGAAACACACACTTTAAACCTGCGTGAGTCACTGGTGCAGGGACACGGGGAATGCATTATATGCAATAAACACACTGCGAAAAGTCTGCGGCATATCCCAAAAGACACTTTTTTGATCAGAAAACTGCACTGACAGACATGTTCAACTTTAAATCATTCAATGAGTTATTATTTTTTGTCTTAATTGCACCAGCCATTTTCATATTTTACCAACATTTTCACAATCCGGAGCCTTTTTGATTACTGTAGCGACACTCAGCCCAGAGTAGTTCTATTCTTTACTATAAAAAAACTAAATTGCACCTTCTTTGCATCTCCCGCAACTTCATTGCAACAAAAGTACAAAACACTAAAACAACAGTTCCTTTTTTATTTTTTAAGAACTATACAAAAAAGAAATCGCAATTTTTTACAAAAGCTCCCGCAACATCAGACATTTTGGGCCGCAACAATCTCAAAAAAGACAAAGAAATCCTGGAGGGACGGACTTTAAAATGTTAATATATAGTTAAATTGAAATAATCTTTTTGTTTTTTTTAACTCTGTAAAAGAGCCTTTCTTTGAAGTCATTTTTTTAAGAATCGGTTTAGGAATCGGAATCGTTTTAAACCTACCGGTTCGGCATCGGGATCATAAGAATCCAAACGATACCCAGATCTACACTCAATCCATTAGCGTTGCTTTTTTTGGCTGCGTAGTGCGGCGAATGGAGCGCCCACTTGGTTCCCAGCATGTGGGTGGTGCTAATTCTCAAACCCGGCTGACATAAATGGCTGAGAGTCAGGCAACAGAGCAGTGAGGTCTACCGACCCCGGGCGAGAGCTTGGATTCTGCGTTTGATTGTTCTACCAGCAGGGAGGGAACCTACTGGGAGTGAAGTGGGAGACGACCATCCTGAGGCAGGCACACAGGTACACCGTCTGGGCTGAGACCAGGTTCCCCAGGAAGGCCATGTACTCCTCCACCACGGCCTGGCTCCGGCCCACCCACGGAATCCTCTGGAAACACACACACACAGACACACACACACACACATTTAACAAGTGCCTGAGAAAATAAATATGTTTCATAGGTTTGGGTGCAGCACCTACAGCTGAATGAGTAGACTCCTCTAAAAGACTTTTCTCAGATCTAATGATTGGAGTTGGACTTCTTTAGCAAGTTTTTCTCTTAAGCTTAAGCTTTTTGAGTGTTATTTATTTATTTATTATCTGCTCTAGCTTTTCTAAAGTTTTAGACTCAGATGTGGTGATAATAACGGTCAACAGTGATGTGGCCAAGAGAAGCAAAACTACCACAAAGAGACACAAACTGGATTGGGAATTTGCTTTTTTTGAAAGTAAAAAAACATTTTCTTAAGGAAGGACACCTAACCCCCCTTCAGAAAGGTTTGACACATATTTTGCCTCTAACAAATATATTCTACATATTCTCTCCATCTTGCAAACGTGGTGCAGGACCCCATGGGGGGGGGGGGGGGGGGGGGGGGGGGGCGGGGACTCTTTAAGCTTTCCCCGTCTTGACTTCCCATCCTCACCAAGATAGTGTAGATGAGCTGCTCATGGTCCTTGGTCAGCTGGGTCACAGAACTCCGAAACTCTTGAAGCCAGTTGATGATCTGAGCATCCTGTCAGAGGAGAGAAAGGAAGAGAGCTGACACCCCCCCACAGTGACACCACCCATCCCAGGTCAGCTAGATTCTCCGTGCAGACCCAACTCATGGTAGAGCCGCACGGAGATGTTGGGTCATGTATCATCAAGTATGTGTATGTATTGTAAATGCAGCAGAAAGTTACGCTGTGAGGGACCCACAAGGAGAAGTTGGGTTCAATCTCGGATGTGAGGCATCATTAGGGGCCCCTAGGGGCCTCCGTGGGGGACCCCTGAAGTTATTATTATCATCAAGTATGTGTATGTATTTTTATAAGCAGAAGAAATACACCCTACCCTGATATCAGGATCCGCCAGCTGATGTTTCAGCAGCTCGTAGTCACTCGAGTCTCCCTGCAAACAAGAAGAGAAAGAGCTAATTAACTACTAATTAATCTAACTAACTAATCAAAACTGTAACATTGATTACGCTCTTCGGCTGCTGACGACCACAAGCACAGAATCATCGAGAAAAAACATTTGCACATTGCGCTTTTGCAGGTGAATTCTTATTTTGTCTTGTGCTCCGAATGAAGAAAAAGGTTCAAAAGGGAAATGTTTGAAGGGAAATGTCCCAGTTCAAGGCTTGGTTTCCCATTGCTGACGCTCATATTATGAGGAACTTACCATGTCCAACAAAAAAAAACTGTTCATTAACTGCTACTCTGCTTCTGACTGGCTAGTAGTCCTTACCTAGGTACTGTCAGGACCCTCATCCTCTGCTCCTGACTGGCTAGTAGTCCTTACCTAGGTACTGGCAGGGCCTCATACTCTGCTTCTGACTGGCTAGTAGTCCTTACCTAGGTACTGTCAGGGCCTCATACTCTGCTTCTGACTGGCTAGTAGTCCTTACCTAGGTACTGTCAGGGCCCTCATACTCTGCTTCTGACTGGCTAGTAGTCCTTACCTAGGTACTGAGCATGTGCGACTCCTAACATAGATTGAACAGAAGTGAGATGTCTCACTCTGGAGCTAAAACAGAGAGCTCAACACACAGGGTGAAAAGAGGAGCTGCAGCAATGTGCTGTACAACAAAAACATGGTGTTTTTAGAAATTTAAAACCATGTAAACCTATTCTGATATACAATTATGAACCTGAAAATGAGCATAATATGAGCTTTTTAACTTTTAACACTAATTCATTCATTAACACCTCCCAGACATGGAGCTAAGCGTTGGACCAGCTAGCTAACGTTAACGTCTCGACTCTTTCCACTGGTTATGGTTAAGTTAGCGAACTAAAGTGGACCGACATTACGTTACCACTCACCTGTTTGTGTTTAGCTAACGTTTCCACAACACTGCCTCCAAATCTGACGGTCTTCACCGGAGGAGAGTTCAAGAAGTCCCGAGCGTCTATCTCCATGTTCCCCTGCACTCACTCCGGAGAAAAAGTAACGTTATCGCTTGTTCGGCTAGGCTAACGTTAGCTGTCTTTACGCTAAAAGACCCAGCTCAAGACGAAAAGACGAACTGGTTTCATCTGTAGTCTGTTTGCTAATAAATAGTCAGTGGTTTAAGGACAATTTTAATGTCTTCTGTACAGTTATTACTCTTTTTTGAAAAATAACTGCCCGGCTAGCGCGTGTGTTCACAACAGGAAGAAAACCCCTTGTTTACGGAAGGGAATACAGGACACCGGTGCAACATTCAAAGTCTTCCCATAAGCTCCATTCATAGTGTAATAAGTTCCGGTTGGCCTTTAGCGCACATGGATGGTCATAGACTGTTAATATTGTCAACATATATATATACAGTCCAGTCTGGACAGGCCTCGCCAAGTCACCGTTTAAACAGAGTTGAAATCATAGGAGGAGAGAGGAAAGAGGTCAATGTGTCCTCCATCCTCAATCCCCAGTCCTCAGTCCTCAGTCCTCAGTCCCCAGTCCTCAGTCCTCAGTCCCCAGTCCTCAGTCCTCAGTCCTCAGTCCTCCATCCTCCATCCCATAGACTTAGAAAGACTTAGAGGATTAGAACACATCGCTCTCTTCACTTTTAAAAAATATACAAAGGTATCAAACAAGAATGGATCTATATACACAACTGTATCGCCAGGTACCCAGAAACCAAATATACATTACACACAAAATTTACACACAAAATTTACACACAAAATTTATGTTTCCAGCAAGATGAGGATGGAGAATGGAGCATAGACATATAAATACTTTATATGTCTATGCTCCATCCTCCATCCTCGGTCCTACACAATATCAATTATTAATCAACGGACTAAAGTTAAATTAAAGGTCCTATTTTTTTTTAACATTGTATTATTATTGTGTATAAATGTATTTATTGAATTTTGATTTTACAAGACAGTACACAAAGAGACATTATTAACACTTAATTCCCACCCCAACACAACCAAACACATCGCTCTCTTCACCTTAAACAAAAAAATACAAAAGGTATCAAACATGAATGGATGTATATACACAACAAATATCGCCAGGTACCCAGAAACCAAATATACATTACTGTACTTTACACACAAAATTTACATTTTCCAATAAGACACTATAAAAGAAAGGAAAATAGATAAACAACCTAATCTATTAATGAATAGCCCTTCTTCATAGTTACACCTCCTGTAAAAAGTGACCAATACTATTGTTTTTAATGTAGTAAATAAACGGCTTCCATATGTCCTCGTATGCTTTATTTTTTCTTAGCAAAATATGTTTTTTTTCCAAGGCCATGCACTGTGCCATGGACTTAATCCAAGCTCCAATAACTGGCGGATCAGACCTTTTCCAGCTAAGAGCGATCATTCTTTTAGCTTGTGGTATAGCTAGAGCTATAAATGTATGCTGTTGATGATTTAGCTTAAGATTTTTTGGACACATGTGTACCCAAATCCTTTTTGCTTCTAGAGGAATATTCACGGTTACAATTAACTTTGTAATATTGATCACTTTTACCAAAATTCTCTAATAATGTTGCACTCCCAAACACAATGCACAAACGTTCCCTGAGCTTCTCTACATTTAAAGCATGTATCAGGCCCGTTCTTATTAAACTTATTTAATTTGACAGGAGTTATATAAGTCTGCATAAGCTAACGTCAGCTGACTGTCTTTGAGAGTTTGTACAGATTTGTCTCCATTCATCCTCAGATATATGCTCTCTCAATCCCACCCTCCATAATTCAAGTTTTGGGGTAGACAACACAGTAGACCCTGATGCAAGACAGCTGTAAAAAACTGATATTAATCCTTTACTATTGCATTTCTTAGTAATTAATTCCTCCAATGGAGAAAGTACTGGCAAGCTTAACGATTGGTTTTGCACGGATAGTAACAAACTCCTTATCTGTAAATATTTAACGAAATGTCCTATTTACTTTAGTATAGTCGGATAATAAGAATTCAAAAGTTGTGAAAGAATGGTCTGATAATAAAGGAATAAATAAATAAATTATACACCTGATACAAATTCAGAATCTGGTCCTGGAGCTCGGTAAAAAACACAAAATATAACTGGCTGTAATGTTTTCCATGATGGATGTTGAAGATCCAGAACAAGGCTTTCAAACGAGTTCTAATTTAGTCTAGGTGTAGGATTAATTAACAAGTTTTGTAAGCTCTGAGTCGGGGGGGACAGACTTTGTCACCATGTGTCTAGTACTGGAACCCAGAAGCAGACCAGGACAATGTAAGTTGGAATAACA